>NW_026712210.1:0-42067 GCF_030504385.1 Musca domestica
ATTGTGCAGATGCAAATATTGAGATTAACCAGGTCTGAATGGAATCGGATGTTAATTTCGAGTTTTATGAGCTTCGCGGATATATTAAAATTTTGAACCGTTGGGGGTTGAGGTACCGGAAGGATTGGTCCGATATATTCTTTCTTCACATCAGATATTGTATTGATAGATATATTGGAATGTGTCGTGTTTGAATCGAATCTGATGGTACTTTTGCCTTTTACGAGCATCATAGGTATTTAAAAATTTTGACCCGTTGTGGGGGAGGTACCAGAAGGAGTAAGCCGTTGTATGCCATCTTCGTACCTGATCTTGTGTTGGTCAAAATATAGCGAAAAATTAAATTTGAAGAGAATCGGAACATTATTTCACATTTTATAAGAGTTATAATTATTCCAAATTTCGGCCCTTTTGGGGGAGGTGCCAGAAGGAGTGGTCCTATATATTCCATCTTCAAAGCAGGTATTGCTTTAGTAAACGTGTTGGGATATGTGCAATTACAAGAGAATTGGATGCCTAGTTCATATTTTATGATCCTTTTGGCTATACAAAATGTTGACCCTTTGTTGGGGGGAGATACCAGTAGGAGTGAACCAATATATCCCACATTCACACCTGAGATTGTATTGATGGAAATATTGTGAAGTGTGAAATTTGAAGACAATCGGACAATTTTATTTAGCATTTTATGAGAGAAACAATTATTCAAAAAATGTGACCCCTTTGTTGTGGGAGGTACCAGAAGGGATGGACCGATTCTGTCATCTGATAAAAATATTGAGATTTCTGAAATTTATAGAGAATTTGATACATATTTCGCATTTTATGGGCGTTTTGGTTATTTAAAATGTTGGTCCCTTTGTGGGGGAGGTCCCGGAAGGAGTGATGCGATATAACCCATTTTCACAGCAAGTCTTGTGTTAATAAAAATATTGGGATATGTGAAATTTGAAGATAATCGTACTCTTATTTCGCAATTTATGGGAGATATAAGTATACAATTTTGACCCTTTGTGGGGAAGGTGCCAGAAGAAGTGGTCCTATATAATTCATTTAAAAAATAAAAATATTAGATCTGCTGAGTTTAAAAGGAATCGAATGGTCTTTTTGCGTTTAACGAGTCATAGCTATTCAAAATTTATACCCGTTGTGGGGGAAGGTGCCTGAAAATCATCGGACCGAAATATCCCATCTTCACAATTGATCTTACGATGTCTGAAATTTGAAGGCAATGTTTGAATGTTTATTTCACATTTTATGAGACATATAATTATTCAAAATTTTGACCCTTTTTGGGGGGAGGTGGCAGAAAAAGTGTTCCCGGTGGTCATCTTTACAACAGATCTTGTGTTGATAGAAATATTCAGATGTGCCGAATTTTAAATATATCGGATGGTCTTATTGCGTTTTATGAGGTTCATAGTTGTTCCAAATTTTGACGCCTTGTGGGGGAGGTATCATCAGTAGTAGTTCGATATATTCCATCTTCATACCAGATCTTCTATTAACGGAATTTATGGGATGTGCCAAATTTGAAGACAATCGGACTATAATTTCATATTTTATTAAAGTTATAATTATTCCAAATTTTGATACCGAGTGGACCGATATTGTCATCTGACCACACCTGTCCTAACACTGAAGAAATATTGAGATTTGCAAAATTTGAATAAAATTTTTTGTTATAGAAGTTATTTTTAAAATAACTTCTGGGAGAATATCCAAGATAAAAAACAAGGGAACTGATGAGGATTGGTGGCTCTTTCCGAAACCTAGGTATTCCCTGCCTTACCCCCTGGTAAACATTACCATCGTTCTCCACTAATAAACAAACGTTGTTTTTATAAAAACAACAATAAAGTAAAATATTTTCTTTGAAAATTTTTATTTTTTTGTGGGAGAGATATCAGAATGAATGGTCCAATATTGTCCACCTCTGGACTCGATCGAAGTTTGAAAATAATATTACGATGCGCAAAGTTTGGACCAAATCGGATGCTTGCGTCGGGAGTTATCCTGCACATCAGCCAGGCAAAGAGACATATGGACGAACGGTAGGATGCACATACACCCCTAGATCGACGCTAAATGTCCTGAAACGGATTTAGTCTAAAGATACCTTGCGTCTAAAACCGTTATTTCGATGAGGCTCGTTTTGGCCATTTCCCGAGGACAAATATAATTTGCTGCGCCCAAAATATGCCTCATTGAAATAACGGTTTTAGACCCTAGGTATCTTCGAGCCGAAGCACAAATTAATGATAAGAGAATAGCTCAATGTTAAGAGAATATAGCAATTTTAAGAGAAATGAAAAAGGTCTACCTTATTTAATAGACACTTTACATGGAAGACGGATGTGTTTCTTTTTTTAGAAGAATAAGTCTTTAATGGGATACCTCATTTATCGACAAAATAAATGTTGTATATAACATCCACCCTGTGTGGTGGAATGGTTCTCTAATAGGTCCAATAAATTGTAAGTAGATGACGCCTTCTAAGAGAAGAATAGGTCTTCTCTTTCTTGAATAGGATTTTCCTTTCTCTTTTTGGGTGAATAGATTTCCTGTAGAATAACCTCATCTATGGGTAGCTGGTCGTTTCAGCAACTATAGATTGACAGAAAACCTTAAAGAGTTTGAGGTATTGAACAAAAAACAACAACAACTTTTATTTCATTCATACATTTCTTCAGTTGTTTGAGGCTATTCAGCTTTTGGCAGATTTTCTCTATACGCCGATGGTTCACACTGGCACACCGTTGATCGTTTGCATGACTGCTGTTGTATTAGTTGTTGTTGTTAAGGTTGGCTCTGACTGCTGTTATTTGACTTTTTTGTGCCGACATTAACAACTTCATTATCATATCTATTCATAGTGGAACTACGTCAGACCAGAACCACGAAGTGGACAACCAACCAACCAACCAACTGACCGACCAACCAGCCCACCATCCAAACAATACACGGCGCCTATTTTGATGCTCAACAGCTAATGCATATTCAAAGTTCTTTCTTTACCACCCCCCCCCCCTTTTTGTCACCCCTCTCTTATGTAAATTGAATCTCTCTCGCTCCCCTCTCTCCCCCCTCGGTGGATACATTGTTTCCATGTAGCTATCACAGATTCAGTGACCGATTTGACCATTAATAACCGCTTAAACTGAAACAATTTGAAAACACGATATTCAAACATTAAGCATTTGAACCTGAAATTAAGATAACAAACAACAAATGACAACAACAACAACGACAACCACAAGAAGAAAATCAATGTCAGAGACAACAACATAGACGCATACTAATAGGGGGCAAGGAAATTGGGTGGAAGATCTTTGAGAGATTCGTAAATGTAGGGATGATCCTCACGGGGTCTTACATATAGAGGTAAACTCATTCGGGGTTTCTATGAAAAGAAGATTTATATTGGACGGTCCTTGAAAAATACCATTATGACGTCTTGTAGTGAAAAAGGGGTCTAGAGGTTTTTAGTTTGAATGGAAAGAAGAGGCCGATAATGGTTTTCTAGGAAAAGAAATTAGACCTCCATGAAGTCGTTTATAACAAGAGGATCCCTATTCTCTGGAAGAAAAGCTTTTTGGGGTCTTAAAAACTCTATGATGTCTTCTATGCAAAGAAGAGCTCTCCTTCATACGTAAAATAACTTAGAACGCATCAGCCAGTTTTGGGTGAGATAAAAAACGCCATAATTTTTACTTTTTTTTTTTAATTTTATTGAATGAAACCAAAAGTGTCGGAAATAGAATCAAATTTTAGAATAATAATTGGTCACCTTTGGCACGAATTATGGCCTTCAAACGGCCAATGAAACCGTCACACGCTGCCCGAATGCTGTTCTGCGGTATTTTGGCCCATTCCCGGCGAAGCGCTTGCTTGAGGTGGCCGACTCTTTGGCATTTTTTAGTGCCAACATTGCTCTCAAAATACTCCAGATACAATAGTCCAACGGATTAGTATCCGAAGATTTTGGTGGCCATTGTGCGCTGGAAATGAAGCAAGGAACCTCATTTTGTAACCATTCTTGGGTGGCACGTGCTGAGTGCGATGGCTTGGCTGAGTCCTGCTGGAATGTCCAAGGTCTGCGGCCAAAATGTTTGCGTGCCCAAGGCTTTATTCTGATGCCACGGTCGATTAATACGAGCGGAGAGCAATCATCGGCTGTTATGGCGGCCCATGGCGGACCATCACCATGGCCGGCGCTTGAGTTCTGGTGGCCAACCGATGGCGCACATTTTCAGCTGACCTACTGGACAACTAATGTTTTCTCATCGGAGAAAACCAAATTCGGCAGTTCACCACTTTCGGCCAAGCGAAGCAACTCTTTAGCTCTTTTGAGTCTATTTTCTTTCTAAGTTCTTGCACTTTTTGGAATTTTCAATGGCTTTACCCCGAGCTCATTTTTCAATATTTGCCGAATGGATTATTCCGATATGTTCAGCTCACGAGTCATTTTCCGATCAAGTCGCTTCTTTACTTTTCGAACGATTTCTGCTGATGTTGCTGTATTCTGCTGTCTACTTCCTTGACGTCGTCGATTTTCTCACAAAAATTGTAGTTATTTCACCGGCTAATTATTTCTAGAGGTCCGTTCCATTTTGTAAGGTTCTGCCCTATCTTAAACTCTAACCACACGCAAGATTACGCGTTGATGGGTCTATAATTGTGACCCATAGAGCGACTGCATAATAAGAAAATAAATTAGTTTTCGGTCCATTTCATCCTCTTAATAATTTGCGATCATCTCTCCCAACAAAAGGCTTCTGTCCTGACCCTAACTCTAACTTCATGCAAAATTTCGAGAGGATCGGACAATAATTGCCACCTCTGGCATGATTCAAAATTAGTATGGATTGACGGATGGACACCCAGGGTATACAAATTGGCAGTTCTAGTATCGGACAATATTAATGGCACCGGCCAACTCAATACTGATATGTGTTATATAATGGCCTGATCGGCTCCAAATGTCCAAAGCTGTTATTTCGATTTCATAGACCTTCTAAATGTCGAAATTTTATGGAAGACCACATAGAGGCTTTTTCTCTGTAGCCGAAGATCTTCTCTATTTTAGTGGAAGATATCATGGAAGTCTCCATAAAAGACGCAATGGATGTCTTTACCGAGAAGACCTAAGAAAGCACCTATTTTTTGAGAACCCTTCATAGAGCTATTCTAGCCATAGAAGACGTTTTTCCATAAAACACTTTTTAGACCTCTTTTCCATAAAAGTCTTCTCAAAAGCCTTTCATTCTAAAGACCTTCTCTCCCTTTCTAAAGAATACCTCAAATTTTCCACGGAACAAATCATGAAAGCCCACTGCTAAAAGAAAAGGTATGGGAGTCTTCTATGAAAACATACTCCAAATGGCAAATTATTTTTGATTTTGACCACTTGTGTAAAGAGATCGGACCAATATTGCCCATCGTCAAACTCAATATAAGTTTGATAGAGGTCCCAGGCCCTCAGTCCATAGGATTCCTTTTAGACCAGATCCAGTACCTTCAATGAGCCTAATTCTTTCCACTCTCACAATCCAGGTGATTTAATACAAACGTAGTCAGAGAATAACAAAATTGGGAGAACAAAAATGTGCGATACTCTCTCTCTCTGCTGGCCCTGTTTTATACATATATATCTCCGTAGAAGATGTCATGAAGATCTAATCCTATAAAAACCTCTAAAGAGGACTTCTTTAATAGGAAACCCCCGTAGTGGTCTCCTAGTCACCGCAGCTCGTATTGATCGACCGTGGCTTCAAAATAAGTGCCGAATATTATAGCGAAAATATTCTGGAGGGTGTATTAAAGCCTTGGGCACGCAAACATTTTGGAAGCAGACCTTGGACATTCCAACATGACTCAGCACCATCGCACTCACACACCACCCGAGTAGGTTACAAAATGATGTTCTTCGCTTCATTTCCAGCGCACAATGGCCAACAAAATCTACGGATACCAATCCTTTGGACTATTGTGTCTGGAGTATTTTGGAAAGCAAGGTTGGCACTGAAAAATACCAAAGTGTCGATCATCTCAAGCAAGCGCTTCGCCGGGAATGGGCCAAACTACCGCAGATCAACATTCGGGGAGCGTGTGACGCTTTCATTGGCCGTTTGAAGGCCATAATTCGTGCCAAAGGTGACCAATTCGAACAAATCTAAACTTATGCTATTCCGACATTTTTTGCTTTCATTCAATTTAGCCGCATCCCTCTGTCTGTCCGTCTGTCTATTGTAATCACGTCTATTGTAATCAAGCTAAAATTTTGCACACGTGTTTATTTTTCCAGTAGGCAGGTTAAGTTCGTAAATGGGCTATGTAGGTCCACGTTTTCATATAGCCCCCATATAACGGTACCTCCCGATATTAGGTATTTTGATGATTTTAGCGACATTATTCACGGGAATTGTTTCAAATTTGGTACTTGATGTTCAAAATGGATACAACACCCTAAGACAGAAAATTGTCTGTACAGGTCCACGTCTTCGTATAGCCCCCATATAACGGTACCTCCCAAAATTCGGTATTTTGATGATTTTAGCTCCATTATTCACCGGAATCGGTTCAAATTACGTACTTAGAGTTCGTAATGGGAACTACAGTCTGTGACAGAAAAATGTCTATGCAGGTCCAGGTCTTCGTATAGCCCCCATATAACGGTACCTCCCTATATTCGGTATTTTGACGAGTTTAGGTACAATACCCACCGAAATTGTTTGATATATCGTATTTGACGTTAATAATGGATGCCTGTGACAAAAAATTGTCTATGCTGGTCCAGGTCTTCGCACAGCTCCGATATAATGGTACCTCCCTATATACGATATTTTGATGATTTTAGCTACATTATTCACCGTTTATTTCAAGTTTCGAATTTGAATATGGTAATGGCTAATGGCTAATGGCAAACAATGCCTATGTAGGTCCACGTCGTATAGACCCCAATATAACGGCAATATTCGGTATTTTTAAAATTTAACAGAACTTTTTAAGGATTTTATTTTTTTTAAATTTCCAAATTCGATTCCAATTGGTGGAGGGTATTCAAAGTTTAAGACCTATCTCCGTAGAAGATGTCATGGAGATCAATTTTATAGAAACCTCTTAAGAGGACTTCTTTAGTGGTCATCTCTAAAAAAAAAAATTCATGGAGAACTTCTGTTTTTTATACCCTCCACCAAAAAAGGTATGGAGGGTATATTAACTTTGTCATTCCGTTTGTAACTCATCGAAATAATCATTTTAGACCCAACAAAGTATATATATTCTTGATCAGCGTAAAATTCTAAGACGATTTAGCCCTGTCCGTCCGTCTGTCCGTCTGTCTGTCCGTCTGTTGTAATCACGCTACAGTCTAAACGAATTAAGATAGGAAGCTAAAATTTTGCACAGATCTCTCTTTTGTCTGCAGGCAGGTCAAGTTCGAAGATGGGCTATATCGGTCAACGATATCGTATAGCCCCCATGTAACGGTACCCCCCGATATTCGGTATTTTGATGATTTTACCCACATTTTTCAACGGAAGTGTCTGAAAATCCACACAAGGAGTTCCTTGTGGGTACTTTATACCTCGGCAGAGAATTATCTATATAGGTCGACAATATCGTATAGCCCCCATATAACGGTACCCCCGATATTTGGTATTTTGATGATTTTACCCACATTTGTCAACGGAATTGTCTGAAAATCCACAAAAGGAGTCCCTTGTGGGCATTTTACCGCCTCAAAATGAAGTGTCTATATAGGTCCACGATATCGTATATCCCCCATATAACTTTAACCTCCGATATTCGGTATATTGATGATGTTAGCCACGCTTTTCAATGGAATTGTCTTAAAATCAACACAAGTAGTTCCTTGTGAGTACTTCACCCCCTGAGAGAGAATTGTCTATACAGGTCCACGATATCGTATATCCCCCATATAACGGTACCCCCCCCCCCCCCCCAATATTCGGTATTTTATGATTTGACCCACATTTTTCATCGGAATCGTCTGAAAATCCACACAAGGAGTTCCTTGTGGGTACTTTATACCTCGGCAGAGAATTATCTATATAGATCCACGATATTGTATAGCCCTCATATAACGGTACCCCCGATATTCGGTATTTTGATGTTTTTAGCCATATTTTTCAACGGAATGGTCACAAGGGGTTCTTTGTACACAAGTGGTTCTTTGTGAGCACTTTACCCACCGACAGAGAATTCTCTATAGGTTAACGATAACGTATAGCTCCCATATAACGGTACCCCGCGATATTCGGTATTTTGATGATTTTAGCCACATTTTCCAATCGTATTGCCTGAAAATCCACACATGGAGTTCCTTGTGAGTACTTTACACGCAGACATAGATTTGTCTTTATAGGTCCACAATATCGTATATCCCCCCATATATCGGCACCTTCCTATATTAGATATTTTAAAGATTTTTATTGGATTTTTTTTTTGAAAATTTTCTAATTCGTTCCAAATGGTGGAGGGTATTCAAAGTTCGGCCCGGCCGAACTTACTGCTTTTTTACTTGTTTTGTTTTCTTCTTTTTGTCAAAAACCTCAAAAGAAGTATTTTTTCCAGATAGAGATCTTTACCTCATAAAAGATCACATAGAGATATTTTCTCTGTGGAACATCTTATACGAGCCCCTATTCCAGGGAAGACCCCATAGAAGTTTTCCTCCAAATATTAAAATTCCATAAGGGTTTTTATGGTATTTTTGGGATACTGGTAATGCAGAGGATATGTGGTTGTCATTACTAGTAATGCAAAAAGTGTCACACAAGACTACCAATTGTTTGCTGAGTATAAGCCTTCACGGAAAACCTCCTAGAAGCCTTCTTCCTCTCTAAGCTCTTCTTTCCCAAGAAAATCCCATAGTAGTCTTAATAATAATTTCCACGCTCCTGCTCCACCTCAAGAAGGAAATTGTCTAATCGCTTTGCGTGTTGAATGGCAATCGGATAGAATTTCTTTTTTCATTTTCAAAAATCAAGCGTTATTTCAGCTTCTTCTTCCTCTTCATCATGGCTTATAATTATTCATCTTCAGGTTATAGCTGACCAGTTAACTGGCTAAGCAGCCAACCAGCTAGTCAGCCAGCTAGCTAGCTAGCCCAGTCAGTGGAGCATTCGATTCGAGGTAACACCATTAAGGCTTAAAATTATAACGCAAATATTAGTGGATGAGTAGTTGTGTTTCCTCTTTTCCTCCCCCCTCCCATTTCTCTCGAAATCTTCTCTCTCTCTCTCTCTCTCTCAACATAAATTGATCATAAATCTAAACATAAAAGAATAGCAACAACAGCAAACAACATGATACGAGTAATAATTTATTTATTATTTTAATAAATGTACGTCAAGTTGTTGGGATGTTGAGTCGTATCAGCCAACGTTGCGTTCGTTTGCCTGAATGGCCGGTTGGATGTTTGGTTGCTTGGTTTGTTAGTTTTGTTTTCATTTCATTTTCGCATCGATTAAAATTAGACAACTGCTAATGGGGATGTTGATGTGATTTTTATTAGTTTAAGTTGCCCACCCCTTGGGTCCGGATGGCACCATCAGCGGCACCGACACCAACACCGGCATTCGCATGCGTATGCCATAATCAAAGATCACGGAGAGGAAAGAGGCAGAGAGAGGAAAGCTACGGAATAAGTTATGCTAGTCAAATTTGGCCCAAAGCTAAATTTCAAATTAACTGCTACAACGAATTGGCCGGCAAAAGACATGGATTTCATTCATCCATTGTGGATGGCTGGATGGTGTGTGAGTGTGTGTGTGTGTTTGTTTGCCGGTATGTTGGTTGGGTGCCGTTGATATTTGGTGGTTGCCAGCAAACCTATTCTCCCAACACCAAAGTTATGACTCAAAATGCCTTCGAGACATTTAATTTGTGTGCGAGTGGGGGGAAATTTAAAAACTCATTTGCGGATTTTTTATACCCTACACCACAAGGTGGTCAGGGTATTATGTCGTTGTGCATTTGTTTGTAACAGGCAAAAGGAAACGACCCATAGAATAGACCCATAGTTCCTTTTGATGATCTGCATAGAATCACTTTCTGAGTTGATTTATGCATGCCAGTCCGACTGTCCGTCCGTCCGTCCGTCTGTCCATGTATTCTTGTGAACAAAATGCATTTATTATCCGATTGAGATGAAACTTTGCAAACAACATTTGTTTGGCCCAAGGACGAACCCTATTGAAATTGGAGATAATCAGTAAAAATTTAGATATAGCTCCCATATATATCTTCGTCCGATTTGCCTTTTATTGTGCACCAAACCTGTAATATCAGTCCGAATAGTATGAAATTTTGCACATACAACCAAATTAGGCCTTAAAATAAGTATGCCAAATTTGAAATAAATAAAATAAGTATGCCAAATCGAAATCGGTTCAGATATAGCTATAGCTCCCATATATATTGTTCATCCGATTTGTTATTTTTTCCTCCGCAGCCGTAATATGCACTCTGTAACAACAATATTTGGGGAAATATATCAAATGCAGCTCAGAAATACCTTTGCTAAGTTTTATCGAGATCGGTTCAGATTTGGATATAGCTCCCATATATAACTTCGTCCGATTTACCTTTTATTGTGCACCAAACGTCTAATATTTACCCAAATAATCATAGCGTGTATGATTGAATTCTCCCATAAAAACTTTTAATTATTAAGTGGAGCTCAACTAAATTAGCAAAGTGGTGTAGGGTATCATAAAATCGGCCCCGCCCGACTTTAGGACTTTCTTTACTGTTTATACCCTACACCACAAGGTGGTCAGGGTATTATGTCTTTGTGCATTTGTTTGTAACAGGCAGAAGGAAACGAGATAGACCCATAGTTCCTTTTGATGATCTGCATAGAATCACATTCTGAGTCGATTTATGCATGTCCGTCCGTCCGTCTGTCCGTCCGTCTGTCCATGTATTTTTGTAAACAAAGTACAGGTCGCATTTATTGCCCGATCCAGATGAAATTTGGCAAAGATCTTTTGTTTGGCCCAAGGACGAACCCTATTGAAATTGGAGATAATCGGTCAAAATTTAGATATAGCTCCCATATATATCTTCGTCCGATTTGATTTTTATTGTACACGTGTAATATCAGTCCGAATGAAATGAAAATTAGTATGCCAAATTTGATCGAAATCGGTTCAGATATAGCTATAGCTCCCATATATATTGTTCATCCGATTTGTTATTTTTGTCCACCGCCGCCGTAATATGCACTATGCAATAACAATATTTGGGGAAATATATCAACTACAGCTCAGAAATACATTTGCTAAATTTTATCGAGATCGGTTCAGATTTGGATATAGCTCCCATATATAACTTCGTCCGATTTACCTTTTATTGTGCACTCTGTTCAGATATAGCTATAGCTCCCATATATATTGTTCATCCGATTTATTGTATTTGTTACCCACAACCGTAATATGTACTCCGTACAATCGATATTTATTGAAATATATCAAATACAGCTCAGAAATATCTTTGCCAAATTTTATCGAGATCGGTTCAGATTTGGATATAGCTCCCATAGATATCTTTATCCGATTTCAAATTAGTTATGCACCAAATGGGCAATACAATTCCGAATTTAAAAGATACAAATGCTTCGGCATATTTAGTCCTTTGAACTTTAAATTATAATTATGATCATAGGGTGTATGATCGAATTCTCCCATAAACTCTTTTTATTGTTATGTGGAGCTCTACTTAATTAGCAAAGTGGTGTAGGGTATCATAAAGTCGGCCCCGCCCGACTTGAAGACTTTCTTTACTGTTTTTTTTTTTAAATTTGTTATTAATATTTTTTTTTTTATTTATTATTATTTTTTTAGGACCCCGTGCCCGGTAAATTGTCATATTTATTTTTTTTTCTAAAAAAGTAAATAAATAATTACAACGTATTTGTATTACCTTTTGTTGTTGTTGTCGCCTTTCTTATCTCCTGTCTGGGAAATGGACTTTGTTTTAGTGTAAATATTAATTAAAATTGTCAATAAATTAATTAACCCAATAATAATAAAGATTTATTAATTTTCTGTTCTCTGTTCCGAACACTTGTTTGTTTTGCCCGTAATCGCAACTTAGCGAGCTGGCATTAAGTTTGTGTTTTATATTTTAGAAAAATGTTTTCGTTATTTCCCGGTTAATAATCAGGGAACAAGTAGTTTTCAAAATACTGGATAGTTTTGATTTGGGGTATTTAGTGACGGACCAAATCAAAAATTGTTAAAAGGTACAAAACTCATTATTTGGTAATGGGAATATTTGCTAGGTAATTTTGCTTGTAATATATTGTAAAGAAAGTCCCGAACGAGTCCAGTGAAAATCTTTTTTTTTATTTAATTATTTTTTTTTTTTTGAAGACTCCAATTTTTGATATATCGCGAAAACTAACCGCAACAAAGGAAATTAGTTTCTCTTGGGGTATATAGCATGGAAAACGTATTTTTTACAAAGAATTTTATTCCATATTCGAAGAATAAAATCGCTTTTCTACAATCGTGTTGGTGGACACTACTTACAAAGGTATTCGATTTTCGGGAATATTGTCGCTTTATAATCCAAATTAAATAGATATCTGAAATTAAATGGAAAATTGTCATTAATAACACTGTGCAACACCAGAAATAAAGTAAATTAAAGAAAAACAAGTTAAAAGCAGTAAGTTCGGCCGGGCCGAACTTTGAATATCCTCCACCATTTGGAACGAATTTGGAAATTTAAAAAAAAAAATAAAATCCTTAAAAAATTCTGTTAAAATTTTAAAAATACCGAATATTGCCGATATATTGGGGTCTATACGACGTGGACCTACATAGGCATTGTTTGCCATTAGCCATTACCATATTCAAATTCGAAACTTGAAATAAACGGTGAATAATGTAGCTAAAATCATCAAAATATCGTATATAGGGAGGTACCATTATATCGGAGCTGTGCGAAGACCTGGACCAGCTTAGACAATTTTCTGTCACAGGTTGTAACATCCATTACTAACGTCAAATACGATATCTCAAACAATTTCGTTGGGTATTGTACCTAAACTCGTCAAAATACCGAATATAGGGAGGTACTGATATATGGGGCCTATACGAAGACCTGGACCTGCATAGACATTTTTCTGTCACAGACTGTAGTTCCTATTACGAACTCTAAATACGTAATTTGAAACACTTCCGGTGAATAATGGCGCTAAAATCATCAAAATACCGAATTTTGGGAGGTACCGTTATTTGGGGGCTATACGAAGACGTGGACATGCACAGACAATTTTCTGTCATAGGCTGTAGTATTCATCACGAATCTCAAATACCAAATTTGAAAAAATTCCGGTGAATAATGTCGTTAAAATC
Source organism: Musca domestica (assembly GCF_030504385.1). Lineage (NCBI taxonomy): Eukaryota > Metazoa > Arthropoda > Insecta > Diptera > Muscidae > Musca > Musca domestica. The sequence goes on from NW_026712210.1 coordinate 13,395, forward strand.
ATCAAAATACCGAATATCGGGAGGTACCGTTATATGGGGGCTATATGAAAACGTGGTCCTACGTGGCCCATTTTCAATACCAAAAGTCCTGCAGACATAATTTACATTTGAGTAAAATTTTATCAATCTACTTCAATTCGTTCGGAAGCTAGAGTGATTTCCACAAGCGGACAGACGGATAGACGGACGGACATCGCTCAATCGACATAGAATTTTATGCTGATCATGAATATATATACTTTGTGGGGTCGAGGTGCTACAAACGGAATGACAAACGTAATATACCCTTCATATTATGATGGAGGGTATAAAAATGTGGCTAAAATGTGAAAATACAGAATATCAAGCGGTACAATTATATAGACGCTTAGGAAAATGTAGACCCCCACAGATGTCGAGCCACCGTCACAAACCTTTAATACCAAATTTCGAGCAATTCTATAGAAAAAGGGTCTAAAATCTTCAAAATGTGATATAAAAAATACTTTTAATTTTTTTGTTCTTATATCCTCCACCTTGGTAAGGAGGGTATATTAACTTTGTCATTCCGTTTGTAATATCCCTAAATATTCGTTGTAGACCCCATAAATATATATATTCATAATCGGCATAGAATTCTAAGTAGATTTAACAATGTCCATCTGTTGAAATCACGATACAACCTGCATTATTTGACGTAGAGCATCAAAATTTAGCAGATTGTATTGTGTCTAGGATGGTTGGTATTGAAAATGAGATATATCGCTCCACGTTGTGGTATAGTCCCCATATAACGATGCCTACCGATATTGTGAATTTTGATGATTTTTGCCACATATTGTCAGGGATCTCTTCCTCGGATGGGTTCTATAGGTCCACGGTTTGGTGGAGCTCCAATATAACGGAACCTCCCGATATTTGGTATTTTAATGATTTTTTCCACATTTCTTCGCGGATTTGCCGAAAAATTGGTATTTGTGGGTCCTAATGGATTCTAGCTCCGCTGGTGAAACATTGTATGTATAAGTCCACGTTTTTGTATAGCCCCATGTACCGGTATCTCCCGATATTCGGTATTTTGATGATTTTTGCCACATTTTCCCACAAATATATTCTTTAAAATTTTCCGATTTTATTCCGTTAGTGAAAATATATTTTTGAAAAATCATAAATTTTCAAAAAAAAATATCGGAATAGTTGGACCAATTTTGGCTTAGGTCAGGGAACATCAATATCATTGGATTCGAATATATTCCAAATTTACATAGGATACAAATTAAAACCTTTATTTCGCTGAGACACATTTTGGCTATTTACCGATTTATCAATACCGATGAGACGATATGTATTAAATATTTGTTTTTTTTTTTCGTTCGATTTAATTCGAAATAAAAAAACAAAACAAGTAAAAAAGCTGTAAGTTCGGCCGAGCCGAACTTTTAATACCCTCCACCATTTGGCACAAATTTGGCAATTTCCAAAAAAAAAAAAAAAAAATAAAATAAAATCCGTTAAAAATTCTGTTAAAGTCTTAAAAATACCGAATGCCTATACCACGACGTGGACCTGCAGCAACTTTTGTCATAAGTTAGTACAATATTTAAATGCGAAACTTGAAGAAAAATCTGTTTATAATGTAGCTAAAATCAGCAAAATACCGAATATTGGGGGTACTGTTGTACGAAGACGTGGACCTGCACAGACAATTTTCTGGCATGGGATGAAGTATCTATTACGAACTTCACATGCCAAATTTGAAACAATTCCGGTAAATAATGTCGCTAACATCATAAAAATACCGAATATCGGGGGGTACGGTATGTGGGGGCTATACGAAGACGTGGACCTGCACAGATAATTTTCAGTCTTAGGCTGTAGTATCCATTACGAACTTCAAATGCCAAATTTTAAACGGGGGCTATATGATAACTTGGACCTGCATGGCCCATTTACGAACTGCCTACTGGCAAAATATATATGTGTGTGCAAAATTTTAGCCTTCTATCTCAATTTGTTCGAAATATAGCGTGATTACAACAGACATACAGACGGACAGACAGACAGACAGACAGACAGACAGACAGACGGACATGACCAAATCGTCTTAGAATTTTACGCTGATCAAGAATATATATACTTTGTTGGGTCTGACATGAGTATTTCGAGGAGTTACAAACGGAATGACAAAATTAATATACCCTCCATAGTATGGTGGAGGGTATAAAAAAACAAAATCCTCCTGAGCTATACACATCTACAGTTAATATGAAAAAGACTTTCGAGGTGCCTCAAAATAGAAGACTCTTGAGAGATATTTTAAGATTGAAGTCCTTAAGAACTTTGGATTTGAAATACTGGAAAAAAAATTAAGAAGTTTAGTATAATTGGGCGATACCATTGAAAATGTTCCAAAATATTTAGTTCGTTAAATTCACAATATGTTCCAGAACGTGCAAGATTCCACTATTTTTTTTTTTTTTTGGCAATTTTTGTTGATATTGGAAGGGGAAAGTCGGTGTTTACACTTTTGCAGTTCTGGAACAGACCAATAATCATAGTAAATTAGGAATGAGAAGTTATCACAAACCTTCAAAATCAATAAATTGTTATGAAAATTCCACATGCCACACATCATAATTCATTGCATTACCGTTACAATGTATTTTACAAATATCTAAAGATCCGTGATTTGCTTAATTATATTTGTCCTGTTTTGTGAAACATTTAAACCTGCAATACTCTCAAATCCTCTTAACAGCTTAGCTCAAAGCAAAGCAAAACAAAAAAAAAAACCGAAACAGATATCATTTCAATACGAAATGGTTGTATTCGATTTGTGATGGTAGTGTCGCCATTGGAGAGGGTGTGAGTGTGTTTGCCACTATTTTTTTTGTTACAATAATATTTACAATATTTTAATATGAAGTCATATTTATTTTTGTGGGCAATAGCAAAAAAAAAACAAATACATTTTTAATAAATTCAATCTCATTCCACTCAAAGTGTATTGCATTTTATTTATATATGTGAACGAGTATATGCCGAATGAGAGAATACAAGATCATATCAGAGTCATGTCTACACGAATGTATTACACATGGTATGCAATCAAGTATGGAGGTATGGGGGGGAGGATGTTGTGTGCAAATGCAAAAGGACTTAAGTGTGGGGAAACTGTAAAGTAGGGGGTCAGAGAAAGTTTGTGTTTTCTTGACAATAATTCTGTAAAAACACCTCTCTTCATCAAACATTAATGAGCAATGCAATGTTATTACTTCTCAGAAAGATCAATTTAATGTAGGAAAATTTTCCAAAAAAAAATTTTTTGAAATAAAAACAGGTAAAAAAGCTGTAAGTTCGGCCGGGCCGAATAATACAATACCCTTCACCATTTTGTACAAATTTGGCAATTTTCAAAAAATTAAAATTCATTAAAAATTCTGTTAAAACCTTAAAAATACCGGTCCATACGACGACGTGGACCTGCATATGCATCTTTTGTCATTAGCCTGCACAGGCAATTTTCTGGCATAGGCTGTAGTATTCATTACGAAATTCAAATACTAAATTTGAAATAGGTTCCGGTAAATAATGTCGCTAAAATCATCAAAACACCGAATATCGGGAGGTACCGTTATATGGGGGCTATACGAAGATGTGGGCCTACATGGCAATTTTCAATACCAAAAGTCCTGTAGACATAATACACATTTGAGTAAATTTTTATTAACCTACTTCATTTCGTTCGGAAGCTAGAGTGATTTCCACAGACTGACAGACAGACAGACGAATGGACATTGTTAAATCGACATAGAATTTTGTGCTGATCAAGAATATATATACTTTGTGGGGTCTAAAATATATATTTCGAGGTGTTACAAATGGAATGACAAACTTAATATACCCTCCGTACTATGGCGGAGGGTATAAAAACCTATATTTCCCAAAATCCAATTTTTATACCCTACAACACTATGTGTTGGGGCTATTATAAGTTTGATTGGGCCAAAAATTATGTAACACCTCGAAATATTGGTTTGCCACATAGGAAAGTATATATGAATCTTCCTAGTTCGCCGGGCTGAGTCGATCTAGCGATCTTCACGAAATTTAGAATGTAGGTGGGGCTTGGACCAGAATAGAACCCTATTTCTTTTGGAGATGATTGCCAAATGTTTAGGGGTTGAAATGGACCAAATACTGAAAAATGTCGAATTTTGCAGTAGCTATACAGGTCGCAATTATAGAACAATCGACGCGACGCGCGAAGCCTTTTTAATTTGGGTGGTGATTGGATAATATTTAGCGGGTTAAATGTACCATATCTTTTGTGTTGAAAAAAATCAAAATTTTTCATTAAACCGTGAATATTTTAAATCCCGGCGAAAACACAAAGCCATGACAAGGTTACTTCTGACCTTTACATTGATGTTATTATCCAACAAATTGGATATATAGCAAAATATGTGCGATATATATGTCTATCAAAGGAGATATGCTTGAAAGATCTCTTATATGTCGAGAACGGCTGAACTGATTTCGACAGTTCTCATTAATTCAGAATGGCCTCTTGGCAGGAAAGAAACAACGTCTAAAAATCGCATAAAAATATCTCTCTAAAGATGAAAATATATATTTTGTAAAATTTTTTCATATTTTTTTCAATTTTGTCATATTTTGGCATATTTCCATTTTGAATTAAACATTTGGTAATATTTCTGCAGCTAACAAAACTAAGTAGTTAGGATATCAGGATATCATATACAGATCTCATTTATGACCCGATCCTTACGAAATTTTGCATGGGTATAAGATGATGGTCAGAATAGAAGTCTACTCTTTTTGGAGATGATCGCCATATATTTAGGGGTTGAAATGGACCAAAAAACTGCAAAATTGTCGGCAGGTCGTAATTATCGCCCGATCCTCACGCACATTTGAATGGGGTTAATGCACATTGCAAAAGCCAAGCAGTTTCGGATAGCCATCCAAAAATGTTCAATGTGTGAAATAGTTTGCCAACTTTTGTAGACAAAATACGAAAATGTCCATTCCAGTGACTTTTTGGAGAATTCACAAACACAGGAAAGACGCACTTCTGACTATTTCGTTAACGCTGATTTCGTTGAAGAATATAGTCAAATGTCTGTGTCTGTCTCATATAGATGCGTTTCAGTCAAAAACCAATAATAAATGTTAATCTTTTGCCACTTCTGAGAGATTATAGGTCTTTGGGAAATATTGGTTCCAGATCTAGGAAGACCATTTCGTGCAACATATACCAATAAATTGGAAATGAGCAAATTAGTTTCAGTTGCTATTATTCAAAAATTAGAGAACGAAACCTGATGGTTTTCTTTTATTATTTGTCACAATATCTTGTGGAATTCTTTCGAGTATCTCGCCTATATTAACTGTATCGTTTATTATAGTGTTGTAGGGTATTCAATGGTCGGCCCCGCTCGACTGTAGCCTTTGCTTACTTGTTTTTTTATGCCCTACACCACAAGGTGGTCAGGGTATTATGTCTTGTGCATTTGTTTGTAACAGGCAAAAGGAAACGAGATAGACCCATAGTTCCTTTTGATGATCTGCATAGAATCACTTTCTGAGTTGATTTATGCATGTCAGTCTGTCTGTCCGTATCCTGTGAACAAAATGCAGGTCGCATTTATTATCCGATTGAAATGAAATTTTCCAAAAAGCATTTGTTTGGCCCAAGGACGAACCCTATTGAAATTGGAGATAATTGGTCAACATTTAGATATAGCTCCCATATATATCTTCGTCCGATTTGCCTTTTATTGTGCACCAAACGTGTTATATCAGTCCGAATAGTATGGAATTTTGCACATACAACCAAATTAGGCCTGAAAAGAAGTATGCCAAATTTGCTTGAAATCGGTTTAGATATAGATATAGCTCCCATATATATTGTTCATCCGATTTGTTATTTTTGTCCTCCGCTGCCGTAATATGCACTCTGTAACAACATATTTGGGGAAATATATCAAATGCAGCTCAGAAATACATTTGCTAAATTTTATCGAGATCGGTTCAGATTTGGATATAGCTCCCCAATATAACTTCGTCCGATTTACCTTTGATTGTGCACCAAACGTCTAATATTTACCCAAATGGGATGGAATTTGGCACATGCGACCGAATTGAATTGAGTGAAGCTAGTATATTTGACATATTGGTGAAGATCGGTTCAGATCTAGCTATAGCTCCCATATATATTGTTCATCCGATTTGTTATATTTGTTACCCACAGCCGTAATATGCACTCCGTAACAACGATATTCAGGGAAATATATCAAATGCAGCTCAGAAATATATTTGCCAAATTTTATCGAGATCGGTTCCGATTTGGATATAGCTACCATATATAACTTTATCTGATTTCAAATTAATTTTGCACCAAATGGACAATACAAGTCCGAATTTAAAAGATACAAATCCTTCGGCATATTTAGTCCTTTGAACTTTAAATTATAATTATAATCATGGCGTGTATGATTAAATTCTCCCATAAACTCTTTTTATTGTTATGTGGAGCTCTAGTAAATTAGCAAAGTGGTGTAGGGTATCATAAAATCGTCCCCGCCTGACTGTAGGACTTTCTTTACTGGTTTTGTGTTGCACATTGTAATCTACAATTTTTATTTTCTAAGAAAGAATTTATTTTCTAAGAAATATTGAAAAATTCTAAGACCCTTCCAAAAAGTCTACAAATTTGGCTCAGAACGACCTAAAGTTCGTAATCCATGAAAATATATTCTCAAACCATCCCCATTTCTCTCTCCGATTATCCTTGAAAATATATCGAAAATTTATTACTTATACCACATGCCATTTCACCCACCCAATGGGCAAAAAAAGACCCCCCAACTAAACTCTCACGTACTGTGTTGGGCAGTATGACCAACATGTGTCGGTGTGCGTGTGTCCGAGTGTGTTGGTTCGTGGTGTAACACATTTTCCACGTTTGATTTGTTTACTGTCTGTTAATTGCCATTAGTACGTTATAAATTCATATTGTTGTTATTTGTTGTTTTTGTGTTTTCATAATGTTTTTAACATTTCAAATTAATTTTTTTTGTTTTTGTTTTTATCTCAAAAACAATTAGTTGCCGATATGTTCGGCTAAACAGCAGCCGGCCATGTCAAAACAGTGTTAAAAAGCGTTAAGAATTTCGCTGGAGCTGGAATTCCTTCACGACCACACGGACGACAATGGCGACGCCTCCCTCAATTAACATAAAAATTATTCGCATTTAGCATTTTTTAAAGAATGAAATGAAATGAGAAAAAAAAACTGAAGAAAACAGAAAATTCAATTCATTTGACAAATTGCGGCCCATTATATAATTGACAATATGTAAATTACGAGAGTGAGGCCGGCCGAGCCAGCAGAGCAAATGATCTGTACTAAGTTGAGCTGTAGATGAAGCCATGAGGCATGAAAAAATTCTACTGTTCTGTCTAATAGCCATCAGGGATAATCAGGTATTTGTAATGTAACGAGTTGCTGATATGAATATGCGGGATGTTGTGATGAGGTTGTCATCTTTTGTTTGGAGATTAATATCGGGGAAGTGATTTGTTAATAATTTAAAAAAAATATATTGGATTTTTAAAAAACAACAGGCGACAAAATTGATTTGCCTCCATAATTACAGGAAAAAACCCCCGTGGAATATGAAAATAGGATTACAAAAAGTAGTCACGTGTATCGGCGTTTTTAAAGTTTACACCACAAATAAGCCTAAATAGAGGGTGGAAAGTCCCCCTCTTTCACATTTTTTGAAAAATTTCGGATTAATATTCCTTGGAATCCTAAGATTTTAGGTATATAGTATCCTTGGCAATATTTCTGATAACTGATAACAATATTAGGATTATTTTGGTGGAGTATTTTAACCCTCAATTTAATCACCAAAGCGGTCTTTTTGGTACTTTTTTCTAATTATGGGTAAAAACTCTTTAAAACGGCATCATAGCAAGTGAAAATATTCTACAAAAGTATTTGTCATAAAATTCTACAATACGTCCTAGAAGACATCAAAAGTCTAAGTCTTACCCAAACGCCAGGAACTTATATATACTAATAGCACATTTTAGGATTAAAGCCGTACTTTATGTGAATTCAGGCAAAAATTCTCAACAAGGCAACACTATAGAAGGATGACGTCAGAGACGAAAATACTCGCTATCGAATTGTACTATAAGTCACCAAAAGAAAGAAATCTCTACAGAGTGAGATGAAAAAACTGCAAACAACTTCAGACTGTTGTCATTTCTTAGCCACTCGTTCGACATCTGTTAAAATTATTCCAGCGACAGCTCATTATATTTATTACAAGCGTAAAAAATCATTTTGGTCAGAATTTTACAAAAAAAAAAAAATTATTCGTCATGGAATTCAAGCGTGATAGCGTGATTTCCTGATATTTGGCTGGAAAACCACAAGTTGCTATCGTTAGAGCACTCCAGCATTTAAATGGGAATAAATCTTTTGTGTCTCGTACCATCGCTCGTTACCGTGATACTGGTAGCGTAGCCCGACGTCAAGGATGTGGAAATGGACAGAAGAAAACAGCAACATAAGCAGAAATGGTTCGAAAAATAAAGAAGCGACTTGATCGAAACCCTCGTCGCAGTGACCAAAAATTTGGCTCGTGAGTTGGACCTATCACAATATTCCATTCGGCAAATATTGAAAAATGAACTCGTGGTAAAGGCTTTGCCATTGAAATTCCAAAAAGTGCAAGAACTTACACCGCAACAGAAAGAAAATAGACTCAAAGAGCTAAAAAGTTGCTTCGCTTGGCCGAAAGTTGTGAACTGCCGAATTTGGGTTTCTCCAATGAGAAGACATTCGTTGTGCAGCAGATTGTAAACAAACAAAATGATCGTGTTTACTTGCCACAGAGGTCAGCTGATGGATGGCCACCGGTGATGGTGTGGGCCGCCATAACAGGCGATTGTCGCTCTCCGCTTGTATTAATCAAACGTGGCATCAGAATAAATGCCGAAAATTATCACGAAAATATTCGGGAGGGTGTATCAAAGTCTTGGGCACGCAAACATTTTGGCCGCAGACCTTGGACATTCTAACAGGACTCAGCACCAACGCATTCAGCTCGCGCCACCCAAAAATGGTTACAAAATGAGGTTTATCGCTTCATTACCAGCGCACAATGGTCACCAAATCTCCGGACACCAATCCGTTGGACTATTGTGTCTGGAGTATTTTGGAAAGCAAGGTTGGCACTAATCGAGTAAAAAGATGTAAGTTCGGCCGGGCCGAACTTGAATACCCTCCACGATTTGGAACGAATTTGGCAATTCTCAAAAACAACAGAATCCGTTAAAAATTCTGTTAAAATTTCAAAAATGCCGAATGTAGCTGTAATATTAGGGTCTATACGACGACATGGACCTGCCTACATGGACAAATGTTGCCTATCATATGTCATAAGCCATTACAATATTCAAATGCGAAACTTTATTAAAATATCGAAAATCGGCAGGTACGGTTATATGGGGGCTACACGAAGACGTGGACCTGCACAGATAATTTTCTGTCTTAGGCTGTAGCATCCATTACGAACTTCAAATACCAAATTTGAAACAATTCCGGTAAATAATGTCGCTAAAATCATCAAAATACCGCATACCGGTATATCGGACCTGTGCGAAGACCTGAACCAGCATAGACAATTTTCTGTCACAGGCTGTGACATTCATTACGAACATCAAATACGACATCCCAAACAATTTCGGTGGGTATTGTACCTAAAATAGTCAAATGCCGAATATAGGGAGGTACTGATATGTGGGGCCCATACGAAGACCTAAACCAGACAATTTTCTGTCATATGCTAGAGTATCCATTACGAACTTCAAATACCAAATATTTCCTGTTAATAATGTCGCTAAAATCTTCAAAATACCGAATATAGGGAGGTTCCGTTATATTGGGGCTATACAAAGACGTGAGCCTACACAGAAAATTTTCCATCTTAGGCTGTAGCATCCATTACGAACTTCAAATAACAAATTGGAAACAATTCCGGTGAATGATACCGCTAGAATCATCAAAATACCGAATATCGGTAGGCACCGTTATATGAAGGCTATACAAAACGCACATTTTCAATACCAAAAGTCCTGCAGAAATAATATACCTTGAGTAAAATTTTATCAATCTACTTCAATTCGTTCGGAAGCTAGAGTGATTTCCACAGACGGATAGAGGGACCGATGGACGGACATCGCTAAATCGACATAGAATTTTATGCTGATCAAGAATATATATACATTGTGGGTCCTAAAATGTATACTTCGGAATGACAAACTATTATACCCTCCATACTATGGTGGAGGGTATAAAAATACCAAAGTGTCGATCACCTCATGCGAGCGCTTCGCCGGGAATGGTCAAAATACCGCAGAGCAACATTCGGCCAACGTGTGACGGTTTCATTGGCCGTTTGAAGGACATAATTCGTGCCAATGGTGACCAATTCGAACAAATCTATATTTTTTTCTAAAATTTGATGGTATTTCCGGCATTTTTTGGCTTCACTCAATAAAATTTAAAAAAATCTAAAAATTATGGCGTTTGATTTTGTTGCAGTTTTTATACCCTCTACCTTGGAAAGGAGGTATATTAACTTTGTCATTCCGTTTGTAACATCCTTAAATATTCGTCGTAGACCCCATAAAGTATATATATTCATAATCAGCATAAAATTCTAAGTCGATTTAACGATGTCCGTCTGTCTGTCTGTCTGTTGAAATCACGATACAGCCCTCATATTTGACGTAGAGCGCCAAATAATGAGCAATTTGTATTGTGTCTAGGATGGTTGGTATTGAAAATGAGATATATCGGTCCACGTTCTGGTATAGTCCCCATATAACGGTACCTCCCAATATTCGGTATTTTGATGATTTATGCCACATTTTTCACGGATTTGTCTGAAAATTGGTATTTGTAAGTCATAACGGGTCCCTGTACGTGTGGCAAAACATTGTATGTATAGGTTTCACGTTTTGGTATAGCCCCCATATAACGGTACCTCCCGATATTCGATAATTTGATGATTTTTGCCACATTTTTTCACGTATTTGTAGGTCATAATGGGTTCTACCTCCGTTGGCGAAACCTTGCATGTGTAGGTCCACGATTTGATATAGCCCCCACATAACGGTACCTCCCGATATTCGGCATTTTAAGGTTTTTGCCATTTTTTTCTAATGTTTCCTTTACCCTAAGGTGGAGGGTATTAAAAGTTTGGCCCGGTCGAACTTAATGTTTTTTTTTACTTGTTTTATCTCACCCTGTAATCGTCTGTGATTTTTCTTCGATTATTTTTGGAGTTGCAGAGTTATTTGATATAGGTTTTGGAAGAGATATTGTAAAATTAGCTAGTAAAAACGCATACCCTCCACCATTCAGAAGGAAATTAAAAAATTTCAAAAAAAACGTCAAAAATGCCGCTCAAATGGAACCCTTTATAAGGGGGCTATACGAAGACGTAGTGCTACATAAGTAATTTTGGTCATGGACTGTAGTTACGATTCCGAATTTATGCCGTCATATGGTTGCTATACTAAACCCTGGACTTATATAAACAATTCTCTTCCCGGGGGTAAAGTACTCAGAGGGAACTTCTTTGTGGATTTTCAGACAATTCCTTTGAAAGAATTATCAAAATACCGAATATCGGGAGGAACCGTTATATTAGGTATATACTCTATCGTGGACCTACATAGACAATTTCTTCCTGGGGGTAATGTACCCACAAGGAACTTCTTTTTCGGATTTAAAGAAAATTCCACAATTTTCAATCTATTACGCATTTCAGAAGAGCGCAGCAAAAGGAATCTCAAACATTTACTCATTATAGAATATAATCACCACCTTGCTTTTTTTGCCTCCACTTGCCCACTGTACCGTACTACGTACGCGCGGAAACAAACAGACATCGAAGTAACCAGCCACTATTTCTGGGTTGTTTATTATCACTAAATTCTTATTTGTTTTTAATTCATTGAATAAAATCAAGAGCAATAATAATAATTGAACTGCTTTATAGGAAAACTAAAAAAAAAATAACAACAATAACAAAAGCAACAAAAACAATAGCAACACAAATAGTGAGCAATAAAAGCCAAGACAAAACATGGAAATAAATGTTTTATATCAGAAAAATAGTTGAGTACTGAGTGTTCCCCAGCAGCAACAGCAGCAGCGACAGCATCAAGTGAAACAGTCGAGAAGTCGAATCGACTCTATTTGCATTCAGCCTGACATTTTGTCCAATACATTTTTCTTTTCTGCTCTTTTTTTTTTTTTTGCAGTCAAAGTCGTGTGAAATAACCATAATTTTCAATTCTCGCAATTTATGTACACGCGCCCTGTCCAGCTACTCTAATAGCCATTAATAAACTGCGAATTTACTAATTAATTATTGTTTTTTTTTTTTTTTTTGTTTTGTGCAATGATAATTTATGGCGAAGAGATTGACTGAAACTCTAATTAAACATTACTCATTGTGGGAGCACAAATGCTTAGATATATTTACAATTTTGGAGGGATAAAAGAGCATTATCGGGAGGATTGTCAGGGGTATAATCATAGATTTTTTTAAGAAAATAAAAACAAATATTTGAAAAAAAAATCACGATTTAAATCAATGACATTTGATTAAAATGGGAAACACATAGAAATAAAAAAATAAAATAATGAATACATTGAAATTTAAAATAAAAACTTATCATTGAAAAAATTGTATTTAATAAAATAAAAAAAAAAATAATAAATAGAACTGCAATGCTGAAAATTTATTTTCAAATAATCGTAGATTTAAAATAATCACAATCTTTCACACGATGAGACGTATGTTGGAAAATTTATGATCTTACAAAAAAAAAAAAATAATAATAAAAAATAATAATAGAAAATAAAATAGAAAATTAATAAAATAAAATAATAAATAAAATAGAAACAAATAAAATAATAATAATAATTTTGATCTTACAAAAAAATTAATAAAATAAAAATAGAATAAATAAATGAAAATAATCGAAAAAATTAAAACTGCAATGATGAAGATATATTTTCAAATGGTCGAAGATTAAAAAAAAAACACGAACTATTAAAATATTTTTTAAAAGATTTGCCAACGTGTTGTTTAAATATTGATGATCTTACAAAAATATTTTTCAAAATTGTTTTCTATTATGAAAAAAAAAAACACCAACGATTTAGCAAAAATTAAAAAATTAATATTTGAAAAAAAGAACTCAAATTATACCTGTCTCGAGGGTAATTATAACTTTTTGTTCTGATTTTTAATAAAAACAGCGCTTATTTAAAATAACTAAAATCGAAGGTACATGATTTTGTAATATTTTTTTACAACATCTTTCAGAACCATAATCGTGGAGTTTTTTTTTTTTTTTTTTTTTTTGAAATTTTCTCAACGACCATAATTATTTATCCCTTTTTAACAGAGCTTATATTCGTAATTTCTACGAATTTAAGTTCCACAATCGTAAAGCCATTTCTGAAGGATAGTTTTTTTCTTATTCCTAATTAGTGAAACTTAAATGGAGGAGCTTTTTGTCAAGAATTTTCAGAATGTGTGTACAGGGCCTTCCGAAGGCATAGGCATAGATCTCCTACTAAATGATCGAGTCATAAATGTTATCATACTCTCCACCATTCTGTGGAGGGTATATTAACTTTGTCATTCCATTGTTACTCTTCGAAATATTCATATAGACCCTACAAAGTATAGTATTCTGGATCAGCGTAAAATTCTAAGACGATCAAGGGAGGTCGGTTTGTCTGTCTGTCTGTCCGTCTGGCTGCCTGTTGTAATCATACGATCTTCCGAAAGATTTGAAAGAGAAGGCTAAACTTTTGCATACATGCATAGTTTACCAGTATGCAGATTAAGTTCGTCAATGGGCCATGTCGGTCTCTATATAAGGGTACCTCCCGATATTCGGTATTTTCGTGAATTCAGCAACATTACTTACCGGATTATTTCAAATTTCGTATTTGAAGTTCGTAATGGGTGCTACAGCCTATGATAAAAACATTTCGTAAAAAGGTCACGTCTTCGTATAATCTCAATATAACAGTTTTCTTTAAGTGGTAGTTTCCGGATGTTTTTTTTTTTTTTTTGAAATTTTTTAAGTTCCTTCCAAATTGTGGAGGTTATTAAAAGTTCGGCCGGGCTTAACTTAGCTGCTTGTTTACTAGTTTAATGATATTTTTACAAGGATATATTTAGAGCCATAATCGATGATATTTTCAGAATTGATAAAAGATCTAGTATTGAAAAATGTTTAAGAATAGTTTTACAAGGACTTTGGTGTCAAATACTTTTTCTTAATTGCGCATTTTGTACCCACAGTCATATGCCTCATCGAAATAACGGTTTTAGAACCTAGGTCTCTTTGGACCAAAACTGTTTCATGACACTTGGAGTCTATCTAGCGATGTCCGTCCGTCCGTCTATCTGTCTGGCTGATTCGCACGATAACTCTCTAAGGTAGTATACGATATGGTCCGAACTGGTAGACCGTAATATTATTATCAAACTTAGATCGATTTCGGAGACGGGCAATCTCGGTCTTCTACTTCTGGTGTCTCCCCACAAAAGATCGAAATGTTCAAAGAAATAATTTACTGGACAGAAAAAGAAAGAATAATCCGATTTTGCTCCAACTTTGCAAATTGTAATATTTACATAAGTGCTCGGTTAGGTGCGAAGATGGTCCAATCCATCATGTACCTCCCCCACAAAAGGTAAACATTTTAATAAATATGACTCAAATAATATGAGTTAAAACTGTCTTCAAAGTTCACAAATCACTATATTTTTAGGCCTGGAGTGAAGATGGGTTATATCGGTCAACTCCTGCTGGAATCTCCCCCACAATGCGTCAAAATTTGAATAACCATAAAGCTCAAAACCCCGAAATGAGCATCCAATCAGTTTCAATCTCGGCACATGTAAATATTTCTACAAACACAAGTTCTGCTGTGAAGATGGAATATATCGGCCCCACTTCTTCGGTACCTCATGCGCAATGGGTTAACATTTTGAAAATTATATCTTTCATAAAATGCGAAATAAGTATCAATCCTCTCAAACTACACAAATCCTAATATTTTAATTTACCCAAGATCTGGTATGAATTGGGTCCACTTATTGACAGAATTGGACCCGCTATTCTGGCACTTCTCCCACAAGGGAAAATTTGATTAATCAAAAATCAAGTAAACTGCGAAGTAAGGTTCTGTCCTCTGGTACCTCCCCAAAAAGGGTCAACATTTTGAATATCCATTGAGGTCATAAATGTGAAATTAACATCCGATTCCATTCACACTCGGCATATCTCAATATTTGCATCAAGGCAATGATCTGTTATAAAGACTTTTCCTTCTGGTATCTCCCCACAAAGGGTCAACATTTGAAAACCAAAACGATCATAAAATCGTAAAGAAGAATCCGGTTCTCTTCATTATTTCGCTCATCCCATTATTTCTACTAACACAAGAACTGCTGTGAAGATGGGAAATGGCGGTCCACTCCTTTTTGTACCTCCCCCACAAAGGGTCAACATTTTGCATATCCATCAAGCTTATAAAACGCGAAACTAACATCCAATTTATTCAGACATGGTACATCTCAATATTTCTATCAACACAAGGTCTTTTATAAGGATGCTAGAGATCGAGCCATTTTCTCCGGTACCTTCACCACTTAGGGTTCAAGATTTTGAAAAACAAAAACTTAATTATTTTTTCACACGTTTTGGGCTATATCGGTGCACCCTTCTGGTACTTCCCCCAAACAGGGTTCAAGATTTTGAAAAACAAAACTCTCGAAGAAAAGAAAATAAGCATCCAACTCTCTTCAAATTTTACCCATCCAAACATTTTGCTAACGCAAGATCTGTTGTGACGATTGCAGATATCTGCCAACTCTTCACCCACGAAGGGTTACAATTTTCAATACTTATATCTGTTATAACTTATAACTAAAAAAGTCAGCAATTCTTTATAACTTGCTTTCTAAATATTTCTCTCAGCCAGGATCTGACATATGAAACTTATCGGAATTTATGATTTCGCATAAAATTACATATAAATGTTCGATTTTCTCACAATTTTGCCAACACCAATATTTTTATCTGCATTAGATAAAGTATGGAAATGAATACTTAGCTCCGCTATGTCTCTTATATCACGCATATTTCCACATTTTTCAAAAATTGAACATATCTCATATAATTGGAAATTGTGACCCTTTGTGGATAGGTATCAGAACGGGTTGGCGTATATATATCATCTTCACAACAGATTTTGCGTGTGTGAAATTTGAAGAGAACCGGATGCATATCGGATTTTATGATCGTTTTGGTTATTTAAAATTTTAAACTTCTGTCGGTGAGGTACCAGAAAGAATTGCCCTATGTCTATTATCTTTATAACAGATCTTGTGTCAATGAAAATATTATGATATGCCAAATCTAAATGGAATAGGATGTTAATTTCGCGTTTTAGGTCCTTAATGGATATTCAAAATTGTTGACCCTTTGTGGGGGTGGTACCACATGGAGTGGTCCTTGGGTTAGTAAAAATATTGGGATGTGTGTAATTTGAAGACAATCGGACTCTTACATCACATTTTATAAGAATTAAAATATTTTAAAAAGTTGAGCCTTTGTGGGTGAGGTAACTTCACCTAGCACTGAAGCAATATTAGGATATGCAAAGTTGGAGCAAAATCGGATATACGTTCTCTTTCTGTGCAGTAAATTATTGTCTTTGTAAATGTTGATATTTTTTGGGGAAGGTACCAGATAACTCTCCATTCTGTCAACAATTTACACATCAATTCATATAAGAAAATAGTTTTACTCATATAAATTCCAAAATATATCCCCCACAAATCAAATACGAAGCTATAGGAAAGTCTGAATCGTTCGAAATATTCCACATATGAATACATCTCTGAAACTCAAAGTACTATTTTAATATAGAATATATCGTACATAGTATCATAAGCTCATCTTTAGACAATATTGCCAGAAAAAATAAAATTTTTTAAAGAAAAACATCTCACATTCTTCTTGATTCAACAAAAATAAAAAACTCTCCTTCTACTCCCACATGCCATAGTCTCTGAAGTAGCCTTACAAAACATAGTTGGGGCATTTAAAAATGTTATTTTCGAACATAAATATTTTTGCACTCCACAAAAACTACCCACATTCCAACCACGATTTTTTAAGACAAATTGATGCCGCCTATTAAACACTTAATTTATAAGCTTTTAATATGATTTTTATAGTCATTTGATTAGGCCGAGATGGAAACAAAAAGGAAGAACAAAAACATGCCGACCACAACAATAAGTTTAACAACAACAAATAAAATAAATTATAACAACATTTGTTGTAATTTGATTAATGAAATAATCGACATTTACATGTCAGCAAGGTCAGCTTTTGGGTCAGCGTAAAAAAAAGCCCGAACACAGCAACAAAAAAATTCAAACGTGAAAACTTGTTCCCACACACAAAGCTTAATTTGATATCAGCGAACAAAAAAAACGGCGGCGGTGACTTGTTTTTCTTTGTTGTTGTTGTTATTGTTCACATTTATTCTAATAGAGAAATCAAAAATTTTAATAACCGAAAAATTAGATGAGATCATTTTGTAAAGAAATTGTTTATGATTTGTTTGTTGATGTAAAACAAATGAAAAAAATAGCATCGAAATGGTGACAAACGGGCTGGAAGGTATGAGAATCGTCGGAGTCTAATATAAAAGTGAAATGAATTAATTCAAAGAGAGGCATATTGGGATCAGTAAAATCAAAAAAAAAAAAAAAAAAAAAAACAACAAAGAGAGAAATTGGGTACGAAATAAGAAAACCAGTAAAGAAGTCTTAAAGTCGGGCGGGCCGATTTTATGATACCCTACACCACTTTGGCTGAGCTCCGCATAACAATTAAAGTTTTTATGAGAGAATTCAATCATACCCCTATGATTATAATTATAATTTAAAGTTTAAAGGACCAAATATGCCGAAGCATTTGTATCTTTTAAATTCGGACTTGTATTGCCCATTTGGTGCACAATTAATTTGAAATCGGAAAAAAAAATATATATGGGAGCTATATCCAAATCGGAAACGATCTCGATAAAATTTGGCAAAGATATTTCTGAGCTGTATTTGATATATTTCCCTGAATATCGTTGTTTACGAAGTACATATTACGGCTGTGGGTAACAAACATAACAAATCGGATGAACAGTATATATGGGAGCTATAGCTATATCTTACCGATCTTTACCAAATATGACATACTAGCTTCTAGACTCAATTCGGTCCTAGGTGCCAAGTTCCATCCCATTGGAAAAATATTAGACGTTGGTGCACAATAAAAGGTAGATCGGACGAAGTTATACATGGGAGCTATATCAAATCGGAAACGATTTCGATAAAATTTGGCAAATGTATTTCTGAGCTGTATTTGATATATTTCCCCAAATATTGTTGTTACAGAGTGCATATTACGGCTGCGAACGACAAAAATAAAAAATCGGATGAACAATATATGGGAGCTATAGCTATATCTGAACCGACTTCGATCAAATTTGGCATACTTATTTCAGGCCTAATTTGGTTGTATGTGCAAAATTGTGCAATATTCACAAGATATATAAGGGAGCTATATCTAAATTTTGACCGATTATCTCCACTCTCAATAGGGTTCGTCCTTGGGCCAAGCAAATGATCTGTGCAAATTTTCATCTGGATCGGGGCAATAATTACGAACTGTACTTTGTTTACAAAAATACATGGACAGACGGACGGACGGACATGCATAAATCGACTCAGAATGTGATTCTATGCAGATCATCAAAAGAACTATGGGTCTATCTCGTTTCCTTTTGCCTGTTACAAACAAATGCACAAAGACATAATACCCTGACCACCTTGTGGTGTAGGGTATAAACAGTAAGTTCGGCGGGCCGAACTTTGAATACAAATGTGGAACAAATTTGGAACTTTTCAAAAAAAAGAAAAAAAAAACATCCGCGATATTCGCTATTTTAATAATTTTAGCCACTATTTTAAATGAAATTGTCTTAAAATTTACAAGTGGATTTCCTTCCAAGTACTTTACTTCCTGGAAGAGAAATGTCTATATAGGTCCCGATCGTATATATATATAATATATATATATATGGTCCCCCCCCCCCTTATATTCGGTATTTTGATGATGATTTTCATTTTTTAATGAAATTGTCTTCAAAACCATTCCAGAAGTTCTGGGAGAGAAATGTCAATATAGGTCCACGACATCGTATAGCCCATATGCAACGGTACCCCCCGATATATGATATTTTTAGGGATTTTTCACCGGAGTTGTTGCAAATTTCGTACCTAGAATTCGTAATGGATACTATAGCCTATGACATAAAATTGCGAACGCAGGCCCATGTCTTCGTATAAGCTCCATATAACGGTATATCCCAATATTCGGTATGATTTTAGCGAAATGATTCACCGGAATTTCGTATTTGAAGTTCGTAATGCGAACTACAGTCTATGACAGAAAATTGTCTATGCAGGTCCAAGCCTTCGTAGGCCCCATATGTCAGTTTAAGACTTTAAGAGAACAGATTTGTGTTGATAAAAATATTGTTGTGTACCAAGTCTAAAGGGAATCGGATTGAAATTTCGCGTTTTATGAGCTTCATTGATATTCAAAAATTTCACCTTTTGTGGTAGAGGTACCAGAAGGAGTGGCCCGATTTATTCCATCTTCACTTCAGATTTTGTATTAGTAGAAATATTGTGCTGTGTGTAGTTTGAAGAGAACCCATGCTTATTTCGGATTTAATGATCGTTTTAGTTATTCAAAACGTTGACCTTTGTGGAGGAAGTACCAGAAGAAATGGTCCGATCTCTATCATCTTTGTAACATACCTTGCGTCAGGAAAATATTGAGATGTACTAAGTGTGAATGAAATCGGATGTTAGTTTCGCGTTTTACGAGTTTCTTGGATATTCAAAATGACCCTCTTTGGGGGAGGTACCAGAAGTTGTGGTCCGATATTCCACCGACCGGTAACACAGGTTTCGTGTTAGCAAAAATGTTTGTGTGTGAAATTTGAAGAGAGTTCGATGCTTATTACGCGTTTTATGAGTGTTTGATTTTCAAAATTTTTACAGCAGAAACTTGTGATAGAAGAAATAATGGGATGTGTGAAATATGAAGAAAGTTGGATGCTTATTTCGGATTTTGTTATCATTTGGGTTATTCAGATCTTGTGTTGATGGAAAATTGAGATGTGCCAATTCTGAATGGAATCGGATGTTAAGTTGGTGTATTATAAGCTTCATGGATATTCAAAATGTTGACCCTGTGTAGGGGAGGTACAAGAAGGAGTGGACCGATATATTCCACCTTCTCAACAGACCTTGGGTTAATAAAATTATTCTGATGTGCGACAATCTGTTACCTCCTTTTTGGGGGGAGGTAACACAAGGAGTGGAGGGATCTCCCATTTCACAGCAGAACTTGTGTTAGTAGAAATAATAGGATGTGTGAAATATGCAGAGAACCTGATGCTTATTTCGGATTTAATAATCCTTTTGGTTATTCGAAACTTTGACCCTTTGCGGGGAGGTACCAGATATAATATTGAGATGTTCCAAGTCTGAAAAATTATACCCCTTGTGGGGGATGTACCAGAAGGAGTAGATCAATATACTTCATCTTCACACTAGACCTTGGGTTAATTAAAATATTGCAATGTGTGACATTCTAAGGCAATCGGACTTTTGTATCACATTTTATAAGAGTTATAATAATTAAAATTTTTGACCCTTTGTGGGGGGAGATACTTGATGGAGTGAACCGATATTGTCCATTTTCACACCTGAACTAGCACTGCTCCAAATATTAGGATTTACAAAGTTCAAGCAAATTCGAATTATCCTTTCTCATTCTGTGCAGTACACTATTTTTTGGAATATTTCGATCTTTGTGGGGGAGGTACTGTTGGAGTGGACCGATATTGCCTATCTGCGAACTTGATCTAAGTTTGACAATAATATTACAATATGCGAAGTTTGGATCAAATCGAAAACTCCCTTCGAGAATCATCGTAAGCACGAACCAAGCAGACAGACGGACGGATATACATTGCTAAATCGATTCCAAATGTCCTGGAACGGATTTGGTCCAAAGAAAACCTAGGGTCTGAAACCATTATTTCGATGAGGCCGTTTTAGCAGTATCAACTGTTTATATCATCTCTAGCCATATGGATGAGGGTATAATAATGTCAGTTTCTTTTCGATTTCCTTTTTTTCAATCTTCTTGATATTTTAATGGAAATGTCCGTAATTTGGTATTCATAGTTCCTAGGCTTACATTTAGAGATAGACTCGCATGTAATGATTCTCAAAAGAAGCGGATGCATTTAACACCTTCCATGCCAAAATAGATCTATTCCGTCCACTTTTCTCTATAATGATCAGGATTTTGTCACTTATTTTCAAAGATAAAGCAAAACTTCTGGCCAAAAAAAATGTAAATTAGGGACCATTATTAGAAAAGAAGGTCGATTCTCTTCAGTGGCATTATTTAATACCGCAACACCTGTTGGTTATCTTTTATATATTTGTCGTATTATCGTTGTTGTTGTGAAACGAAACGCATTATGACACGACATTACTAAAACTATTATCCCCCCAAAATTGGGGTGTTAACACCGAAAACCAATTAGGGCCATATGGCACCTAACAACATCACAAAACTGATGATGAGATAGTGTTGTAGGCGGCAGTAGTCAGCGGCATTGTCGAAACAATTAACTGATAAAATATCTAATACAAAATCGACAGCAGCAACAACAACAACAACATAAAGTTATTAACAAATTACATGTATATATATTCGGTGATAAGCCCAGCTGGTTGGGAGGGATATTTGTTGGGGGAAATGTTGAGTATTTAAGGGAAAGTAACTTATCTAATTATTTGGTGCCACCACTTTTGATAGTTGCAATCTACTGTCGAACGTGTCAATAATTAAACGACAGTCTGTCATTCGGAATATAGTTCAGTGGAGTAGTAGTTACATACTATAGTGTGACAAATGTATCACCGAAGAAATACTGACCATACTCGTACATGTAGAAGATACTTAAATTATTGTAATTGAAAAAAAAAATACATCATGGAGTTTAATTCTTAATTCTGATTCTGGGGCAAAATTATATGTTTTGGAAAATCCAAATCCCAATCTGTTTGACATTATTCAGAGTCTAGCTTGAGATCGTGGCCTTAATTATAACCTCAGCCATATGGCTACAGGGGTATATATCATTTAATACGGTCAAAACGTGCCTCATCGAAAAACGTTTTAGGTACTTTCGAAGGAAGTATCCGATTTGATCCAAACTTGGTATGTTGTAATATTATTATCAAACTTAGATCGAGTTCGGAGAGGGGCAATATTGGTCCACTCCAAAAAGTACCTCCCTCACAAAAGATCGAAATTTCAAAAAAAAAAAAAAGATATTTCTCTGGACAAAAAGATAAAGAATAATCTGATTTTGCTAAAACTTTTCAAATCCTAATATTTCCCCCAGTGCTAGGTCAGGTGTGAAAATGGACAATATCGGTCCACTGCATCAAGTATCTTCCCCACAAAGGGTCAAAAATTTGGAATAATTATAAATGAATATAAGTTTCCGATTGTTTTCAAATTACACACATCACAATATTTTTATTAACCAAAGGCCTGATGTGAAGATAGAATACATTGGTTCATTCCTTCCGGTACCTCCCCAATGAAAGGTCAAAATTTTGAACATCATGAAGCTTATAAAACACGAAATATTTCTTTTCACAACTCAATATTTCTATCAACGCAATAACTGTTATTAAGATGGTAGAGATCGGGTCATTCCTTCTGGTACCTCACCCATAAAGGGTCAAAGTTTTGAGTAACCAAAACGATTATTAAATCCAAAATAAGCATAAGGTTCTTTGCATATTTCACATCCCATTATTTTCTCCCATACAAAATCCGCTAAGAAGATGGGATATATCGGTCCATTCTTCTTGTACCTCACCCACACAGGGTCAACATTTTGAATATCCATAAAGCTCATAATACGTGAAATTAACACCCGTTTCCGTTCAGACTAGACACATCTCATTATTTCTATAAACAAAATATCTGTTTTTTTATAAAAATGGCGGATATCGGACCATTTTTTTTTTTGCTACCTCCCCCACAAAGGATCAAAGTTTCGAATAACTAAAACGATCATAAAATCTGAAATAAGAATCCGGTTCTCGTCATATTTCAACATCCTATTATTTTTACAAGTACAAAATCCGCTGTGATGATGGGATATATCGGGCCAATCTTTCTAGTACCTCCCCCAAAAGGGTTTAAATTTTAAATATCCATGAAGCTGACAAAACCCGAAATTAACATCCAATTCCATTCACACTTTCCATTAACACAAGATTTATTAGAAAGATGCTAGAGGTCCGATCATTTCTTCTGGTACGTGGGGGAGGTCAAATTTTCGAATAACTAAAACGATCATAAAATCCAAAATAAGCATTCAGTTCTCTTCATATGTCACGCATCCTATTTTTTACCAATACAAAATCTGCTGTGAAAAAGGGATATATCGGTCCAATCCTTCTGGTACCTCCCCCACAAAAGGGTCAAATTTTAAATATCCATGAAGCTGATAAAACCAGAAATTAACATCCAATTCCATTCAAACTTGGTACATCTTAATATTTCCATCAACACAAGATCTGTTAAAAATATGCTTAAAATCGGACCATTTCTTTTCGTACCTTCCCCACATAGGATTCGAGATTTTGAAACACAAAACCTCAAAGAAAACGAAAACCGAAACTCTCTTCAAATTTCACACACACAAACATTTTTGCTAACAAAAGATCTGTTGCGAAGATGATATATATCTGCGAACCCCTTCTGGTACCTCACCCCCACAGAGTCACAATTTTCAATACTTTTATCTGTCATAACTTGCAAAACAAGTCAGCGATCATTACAACTTGGTATATCTAAACCCGATATCTGAGATGAATATGGAATTTATGATTTCGCATAAAATTGGATCTAAATGTTCGATAATCTTGTAATTTTTCCTATACCAGTATTTTGAAAATAAAATATTTCGGTACTTCACGCACATTTTATCATTTTCCAAAAATTATCACATATCTCTTATAAAGTAAAGGAAGTAACCAATAAAGTCCAAACCTGGCACGCCGCAATAATTATATGGTATTTATTTAGGTCTGATACGAAATGGACAATATTGGCAATTCTTTGGAATCTACTCCATCGAGATTCAACAATTTGAATAATCATATCAGAAGTCAAAATATATTTAATAATCGAACATTGGCTTATAGCATGTTTCCATTGGAAACAGAACAACGTTGTTCGCTCTCAGAATTAGGTACACGAATTAACCTGTTCATACGGCACGATTCGTAATTCATAGTAAATAATTCCTTTTTTCAAAAATTTTGTTGTTGATTTAATAGGAATTTATACGAAAATACATGAAATTCTCACTAATATGAATAGAAGAAATTATTGTTTTCCTCCTATAGATTATTATATCATTAATTTACAATTTTCATTCACGATTTCAACTTTTGTGTAAATGTTGACATTTTGAACACATTTTTGTGTTTTTTCCATTTTTAATTCTGCTGGAGAGACACTTTTCAAACAGTTTTTCTGTCGATAGAAACATTTTGAAAATGTTGCCTCTTGTTTGCGTTTTCTGTGGAAATTTTAACTCGTGGACAAAATGCGTACCTCGAATGAGAGAGAAAACAAAATTTACTTTCGTTTGAATGTACATACGCCATTCAACATTGTAGTTTTCATTCATAATTTTCAGTCTTCCCAAAAATTTTTAAAATTTCATCAAATTTTTCTATTTTTAATTTTTAAATGTCATAATTTATTTTTTCGATAAATGCTCTCATTTGTTAGGGATGGGATATTTTTTCGTTGTTCTGAGAGTGATTTGATTTGAACAACGTACAAATATGAGTGTTCGCTCAGGAAATTTTGTGTGAAGAATTGTACTTTTTCATAGTTAAGGGTCAAAACGAATAGAGAGCGAATCAAGCGCAGTGGAAACGCCACATTAGGGTATACATCTGACTAATACTTTTTAACTTGTTATCGATAATTTTTTGTCAATTAAAGTTAATTTCGGTAAAAATATTTTCGAATCCCAAAATACCACAAATCGTACTTTTCCATACTCTTACCATAGACAAATAAAGGTCTAACTAAAAAATTTTAAAATTTACCCCATCCGGCAGATGTCACTTTGGTTGATCTTGGGCCAGTAAAGTCACTCAGGGCTAGTGAAGTCACACGACTTCGAAAAACAATTATAATTTTCTGCTATTTAAGTTCTATATTTTAATATTTCACGACATAGTCGGATAATGTAAATGTAAATAAAGTCGCTATTTCATTTTGAATTGATAAATAATAAATCATAAAAATATTCAATATTTTGTATTTTGAGAGAATTGAATGTATTTTGAGAGAATAGCATGAACGAGATCTATTAAAGCACTTTTTTCGGAGAACAGATGAGACAACTTTTAAGTCTATACATTTATTTATCTATGCTCTTACTGTGCTCTTTATTAAATATATTGACATTTATCCCCTTCGTAAATCCCCAAAAAATATATAATGCCTCTCTTCGCTCACGCATTTTTCCAACAATTTTAATAGTTTGTTTCCAACCTATACCATCACATTTTGGTTTGAGGCACATCAGTCGTCGACAAGTTGAACAAATAAACAAAAACAAACATCAGTTATGAAATGTCAATTCCTGACCATGGATATTTGATTAATGTTTGGCCAGTATTGAGACATCACACCGCGACTGCTCTTGAGGTGTATCGAAAGTCGAAAGGTTTCAAAGTTGTTGTTTTTCACCGTCGTCATTGTTGTTGATGTTGTTGTGTCACTTAGTTTTGATTAGCTGTAATGAAATATTGATACGGTAGGTTAAAGCACTTCCACGAAATATGAATGTCTGGCGTATTGTTGTGAACAAACACACAAACACACCACTCCATCTGCCGGGGCCATCTCAGACTCAAATGCACTTCAGCGTCATTTTTAAATTCAATTAATTTTCTAAAGAAATGTTATTTTGTATTTTATCTAATAAATATTTAGCAAGGTCTTTTATTTTTGGGGATTTTGTGAGGTATATTTCAAAATTGATTAGAGAATGATTTTGAAGGGTTTTTCAGAAAACATGAAAGCAATGATTGTGGATTTTGAAGGATATGTTTCAATTGTGGATAAAATCGGAATTAAAAAAGTCACAATATGTGTAAAATTTATAGAATATCGAAAATGTATTTCCAATATTAGAAAATAATCATAATTACTAATATATAAAAAAAAAAAAAAACTTAAAAAGTATCAGTCGTTTTTGCCGGCAATGTATACCCCAGCCAATGTTCGATGATTTAAATATATTTTGACTTCTGTTATGATTATTCAAATTGTGGACTCTATGTAGCAGGTTCCGAATGAATCGGCCAATATTGTTAATTTCGCATCGAACCTTTATAAATATGATATAAATATTGCGACGTGCCACGTTTGGACTATATTGGTTACGTCCTTCATTTATGTGAAATATGTGATCATTTTAGAAAATGTTAAACCAGATATAGTCAACCGAAATATTCATTTTCATACTTCGTCTAATATAGTTTAAAATTTTGGTATGGGCAGAATTACAAGAAAATCGAACATTCGTATCCAAATTTATGCGAAATCATTAATTCCATATCTTCTCTATTAGATATAACAAGTTGTAAAGAATCGCCGAGTTGCTTCGCAGGATAGACAGTTAAAAGTATTGAAAATCGTGACCCTTCGGGGGTGAGGTACCAGAAGGGGCTCGCAGATATATATCATCTCACAACAGATCTTGTGTTAGCAAAAATGCCTGTATGTGTGAAATTTGAAGAGAACCGTATGATCATTTTTGAGCGTTTTTTTTAAAAACATTGACCGTTGAGGGAAAGGTACCAAAAAATGGTCCGATCTCTTCCATCTTTATAACCAACCTTGTGTTGATGGAAATATTATGATGTTCAAAATCTGAATGGAATCGAATGTTTATTTCGCGTTTTATGAGCTTCATAAATATTCAAAATTTTGACCCTTTGTGGGGGAGGTACAGAAGGAGTGGACCGATACATTCCATATTCTCAACAGATCTTGTATTAGTATAAATAATCTGATGTATAAAATATAAAAAGAGTAGCGGATGCTTATTTAGATTTTTATAATCGTTTTGGTTATTCGAAACTGTGACCCTTTGTGTACCAGAAGAAAGATTCCGATCTCTACCATCTTTATAACATATCTTGTGTTGATAGAAATATTGAGATGCGCCAAGTCTTGATGGAATCCGATGTCAATTTGCGTTTATAAGCTTCGTGGGTATTCAAAATTTTAACCCTTTGTGGGAGAGGTACTAGAAGGAGTGAACCGATATATTCTATCTTCACAACAGATATGTGTTAGTAGAAATAATGGGATGTGTAATATAAAGAGAACCGTACGCTTATTTCGGATTTTATGACCGTTTTGGTTATTGAAAACTTTGACACTTTGTGGGGGAGGTACCAGAGGAGTGGACCGATATTCCATCCTAACACCAGTCCTTGGGTATTAACAATTTTAGAATGTGAAGACAATGGGACTCTTACATCACGTTCTATAAGAGTTATTCAAAGTTTTAACCCTTTGTGGGGGAGGTACTTGATGGAGTGGACAGACATATTCAAATTTGAAGACAGTCGAACTTTTACATCACATTTATAAGAGTTGTAATTATTCAAAATGTTCACCCTTTGTGGGGGAGGTACTTGATGGAGTGGACCGATATTGTCCATTTTTGCACCTGTGCTAGCATTGATGCAAATATTAGGATATGCAAAGATGTAGCAAAATCGGATTATACTTTCTCCTTCTGTGCAGTAAAATATATTTTTTTATTGAAATATCGAAGTTTTGTGGGGGAAGTACCAGAAGGAGTGGACCGATATGGCCCATCTCTGAATTCGATCTAAGTTTGTCAAAAAAATTACGTTGTACCAAGTTTGGACCAAATCGGATACTCCCTTCGAAAGTTGTAGTACACACGCAGACGGTTGGGCGAACATTGGTAGATCGACTCCAAATGTTCTGAAGCGGATTTGGTCCAAAGAGACCTAGGGCCTAAAACATTATTTTGATAAGGCACATGACCATTATTTGATAACCATATGAAGGTATTACAAAAAATCTCAGTCCTTCGAAAACATTTTTAAAAAATCACGGAACTTTTAAAAATATTTAAAAAATAAAAAAAATGCCTATCATTTAAATATAATTAAAAAAAATTCAAATACTTTTAAAAATATCTACTCGACAGTCTCTTAAAAAATATTTTAAAAAATAATTAAAAATCTTAATATTAAAAAAATAAAAAATAATTTAAGAAAAAG
>NW_026712211.1:0-95321 GCF_030504385.1 Musca domestica
TATATTTATTCATTACATTTTATTGGAACATAATTTTACCCAGGGCGAAGAAAGTGGATGGCAAGGTAGAGAAATGGATAATTATTACAAAACTGACACTAAAACCACATTTACCAAACATACATTTAATGACAGTTCAACATAAGTCTTAATTAGCAGCACATGGGCATCGGATACAAATGAGTATCTGGCAACTGAGAAATATTACCACCAGCAGCTTTAACACGTAATAGCCAATTAAACAAAAAAATGTTGTTGCATTATGAATAAAATTAGTAATTATTATTTAATTATAAGAAAACCAAATTTCTTTGATGATTTATGCAAACCTTCAGAAATAAGGGGAGCAAATTGATTATTAACAGAATTCAACTAATCGAAAATTTATTCCTCCTTGCCCTATGTTCTTAGGTTGTCAATTACTTCCACATAAATATATTTTTTTGAATTTGTTACAACTTTTTCTTTTCCATAACTGGGTTAAAATTTTCCACATTTAAAACACCAAAACAAAATTCAAGTTTAAAGGTATTATCTTATTTTTCTACATTGAAGAAATAATCTTATTCCCTTATTTTGCTTCTTATATCGATGTTCAAAGTTTCTGGAATAAATTTTCAATGTTACAACTCTTAAATAATTTTTCCTAACATGGCTTCACGTAACATCAATAAATTTCTCAATTACCGCTCAACCGAAATCTCACTCAGACAAGCGTAAGTTTATGAAGACAAACTTAGCATTGCAATGGAAGATAATTTGGAATTTTCCTTTTGGGGTTTCTCTCATACCAAATATATTTGAGGAAAACACGGGTTTTGCTATGTAATACAAAATGCTTTTAGGTAGCCACATCTATGGTAAATATATTACAGGGAGATATGAAGATATTTTCAATTACTTTGCTACCATTAGTGAAAAGGGCTTTCATTGATTTTCCCGGAAGTTTTGATTTAATACGGCGTAAATAGAAAAAAGATATATATAAGATTTTTTATATAAAAATATTTTTACACCAAAATATTTTTTTTTTAATTTATATAAAGACAACTAGACCAAAAATAATATTTCAACTAGACTAAAAATAATATTTCATCAATTGATTTTGTAATTAACATAAGATGTCCATAAGCTGTAAAGATGTGGATACGACTTGTTGAAAACTTTTTTATAACCCACATCACACACTATGGTAAAGGGTGATATGTCTTTATCATTGAATCGCATTCTGAGTCGATTTATGTCCATTGTCCGTCCATGTTATTTTGTAAAAAAAATACAGGTCCCAATTTAATGTTCGATTGCGATGAGGTTTTGCGCAGATCATTTGTTCGAGTCAAGGATGAACTTTATTAAAATCGAACCAAAATTAATCAAGTAAATGTACAGCAAGTTCGTCCTGGACGAACTTTTAATACCCTCCATCATTTGCAAGAAACTAGAAAAAATTTAAAAAATACGTCGGTAAATGCTTCTCAAATGAAACCAGTTATATGGAGGCTATACGAAAACGTGATCCTGCATAAGTAATCTGTGTCATAGGCTGTAGTAACTGTTCCGAACTTTATATATGAAATTTGAAACAATTCCGGTGGACAATGTCGCAAAAAATATAAAAATACCGAATATATGGGGTACGGTTATATGGACTCTATACTAAAACGTGGAACTATTTAGACAATTCTCTTCTAGGGAATACAGTACTCTCAAGGAAATCCTTGCGAGTATTTTCAGACAATTCCGTTGAAAAATGTGGCTAAAATCAAAAAAATACCGAATATCGGGAGGTGCCGTTATATGAGGGATATACGATATCGATATATCCCATCTTCTTGCCAGACAAAAGACAGATCTGTGATAGTTTTGGTTATTAAAATTTTAACCCTTTTTGGGGGGATGTATCCGAAAGAATGGTCCGATCTCTACCATCTTTATAACAGATCTTACGTTGATGGAAATATTGCAATTTGCCAATTCTGAATGGAATCGGATGTTATTTTCGCGTTTTATGAGCTTAATGGATATTCAAAATTTTGACCCTTTGGGGGGACCTAAAACTGGCACAAATATTATGATTTCCAAAGTTGTGCAGAGATATATTTTTAATTTCGATCCTTTGTGGGGGAGCTTCCAGAAGGAGTGGACCGATATATTCAATTTTAACACCAGACTTTTTGTTAATAAAAACATTGGGATGTGTGAAATTTTAAGACAATCGGACTCATACATCAAATTCTACGAAAGATGTAATTATTCCAAATGTTGACCCTTTGTGGGGGAGGTACTTGATGGAGTAGACCGATATTGTTCTTTTTCGCACCCAACGTAGCACTAACGCAAATATAAGGATTTGCAAAATTGGAGCAAAATCGGACTATCATTTCGCTTTCTGTGCAGAAAATATATTTTTTGAAAATTTCGGCCTTTTGTGGGGGAGGTACCAGAAGGAGTGGACCGATATTTTCCATTTCCGAACTAGATCAAAGTTTGCCAAAAATATAACGATGTAGCAAGTGTGGACCAAATCGGACACTCCATTCGAGGGTTATCGTGCGCACCAGCTAGACAGACTGACGGACGGACGGATATCGCTAGATCGACTCCAAATGTCCTAAAAAGGATTTGGTTCAAAGAGACCTAGGGTCTAAAACCATTATTTCTACTGGACACGTTTTAACCTTATCAAATGATATATGTCCCTTCTAGCCATATGGCTGAGGGTATAAAAATAATATGTAATATACTGATCAACTTGCAATTCAGGTATATTTTCTAAAATCGTGTTTACACTTGTAAGAGTAAAAACGTAATGGAAAATAGCACAGATTGCCCTTAACTCACGAAAATTTTTCGACAACTTTTTACTTATTCGGAATTGTAATTCTGAAATTTGCACCTTTTCGAAAATTGTATAATATCGAAAAAAAAATCAAAGGCTCAATAAGAGTGCATTTTTTGTACAACTAAAATTTATTCTGAGTTTCAAAATTATATTTCCATCTGATTTCTTTGGAAAACAAATGTTTAATTTTTTGACGTTCGATGAGATTTTGAACGATTTTATATCTTTGAATTTCGAAAACTGAAATTGCAATAGACAGCACTTTAGACAGACAGATATCATTAAGTGTCATAGAAAGCGATTCTATGAAGATTAACAACAGACTGATGGACGGACATGCATAAATCGACTCAGATTGTGATTCTATGCAAATCCTCAAAAGCAACAATGCCTCTATTTCGTCTCCTTTTTAATGCTACAATCAAATGCACAAAGACATAATAACCTGTATAACAGTATGGCATTGCACATAAAAAAGTATACAAAAATTTTTTATGAAGGTCAAATTTGTTTTGTTATCATTGCGTTAAGACATTATTCTGCTTTGAAATGTTTATGGGAAAACATATCTTAGGTTGACCGGAGATTGTTATAGCATACAAATGCGTAAAAAAGTTGTAGAATCAAAAAAAAAATGTGTGCGCATATATTTATCACTAGGACAACGAGGCATAATGTTGATTTTTTGCCATTGTGAATGAATGAATAATGTCAAAGATTTACTACGTAATAAAAAACATCAAGAAAATACTAAGAAACATTTTGGACATTTACTTTACTTATACAAGGAATACTTTACTATCACCTACAAAACAAGGAAAAATCATGAATCAGGAATTATTTTAAGCTCCACCACACGAATATTTATACCCTACACAACAAGGTGGTCAGGGTATTATGTCTTTGTGCATTTGTTTGTAACAGACAAAAGGAAACGAGATAAACTCATAGTTGCTTTTGATGATCTGCATAGAATCACTTTCTGAGTTGATTTATGCATGTCAGTCCGTCCGTCCGTCCGTCCGTCTGTCCATGTATTCTTGTGAACAAAATGCAGGTCGCATTTATTATCCAATTGAGATGAAATTTTCCAAACAACATTTGTTTGGCCCAAGGACGAACCCTATTGAAATTGGAGATAATCGGTAAAAATTTAGATATAGCTCCCATATATATCTTCGTCCGATGTGCCTTTTATTGTGCACCAAACGTGTAATATAAGCCCGAATAGTATGTAATTTTGCACATACAACCAAATTAGGCCTGAAAATAAGTATGCCAAATTTGATCGAAATCGGTTCAGATATAGCTATAGCTCCCATATATATTGTTCATCCGATTTATTATTTTTGTCCTCCGCAGCCGTAATATGCACTCTGTAACAACAATATTTGGGGACATATATCAAATGTAGCTCAGAAATACCTTTGCTAAATTTTATCGAGATCGGTTCAGATTTGGATATAGCTCCCATATATAACTTCGTCCGATTTACCTTTGATTGTGCACCAAACGTCTAATATTTGCTCAAATAGGATGGGATTTGGCACATAGAATTGAGTCTAGGAGGTAGTATGTCAAATTTGGTGAAGATCGGTTCAGATATAGCTATAGCTCCCATATATATTGTTCATCCGATTTGTTGTATTTGTTACACACAGCCGTAATATGCACTCCGTAACAACGATAATCAGGGAAATATATCAAATACAGCTCAGAAATATATTTGCCAAATTTTATCGAGATCGGTTCAGATTTGGATATAGCTCCCATATATATCTTTATCTCCCATATATATCTTTATCAATGCAAGACCGAATTTAAAAGATACAAATGCTTCGGCATATTTAGTCCTTTAAATTTTAAATTATAATTATAATCATAGGGTGTATTATTGAATTCTCCCATAAAAACTTTTAATTTTTATGTGGAGCTCTACTAAATTAGCAAAGTGGTGTAGGGTATCAAAAAGTCAGCCTCGCTCGACTTTAGGACTTTCTTTACTGGTTTTTTAATAAATCTAGGAAATAAATTATGCCTCTACGATCTTCAAGAAAATCTTATTTTTCCTCAGGATGTTTGTCCAATATATCAATAACTCTTAACAAACCCACAATATTTGAAACATTACTTTAATAAATCTTTCAATTTCATTACATCAATTTCAATGTTACTTTTTATTTTGATAGTATTTGTCCCTCAAATGTTTTATTCTTTTATATGTAACCATTAAATAATGAAAACAATGCCGATATAAATCCGCTTCTATTGAGTGCAATAAATACACCAACCCTTTCTTATAAAAAATGTGACATGCTTCAATATTTATTTCATGGTTGTTAACTGTACAAATTGGATATTTCTGGTGTTTACTTTTCATACATAAATTTTACAGAATTGCTAAATTGAGTTTCGAGGAGCAATAAAATGCTTAACACATCCAAAAGCGAAACAATAAAGGGCTTAAAAAAATAAAAAATAAAAACTATTAGCGGGACATCATTTCAAAGTAGACTGTTTGATGTATGGAATACAAAAATATGACTCAGATATTCTCCGAAATTCTGATAGTGGTTTTAAATAAATTACAATATAAATAAGAAAACTGGTGGAAATACAACGTTACTTATTTCTCTTGTGCATTTGTACTTTAGTAAAATAAACAGTAGCTCTTTTACTACCGACAATGTTGTTTGCTATTCATGTCGTGTATCATTGTAAATCAGACCAATGTAGGTAAATTGACCACTAACACATCGGAAACTATGCAATGTGTTTTATCTTCCATAGCCTTAATTCAGAAAATATAAAGGAAAAAAGACTGGTAGAAAACCTTCCACATAACTCCCTATACACCATTGCCATGTGTATTGCTCACATCCAACAATAATTGTTTATCAATTTCTGTAGAAACAAATATTAGATTTCGGAAGTTATTATAGATGATTGGAGTTTTAGGTTTAAAAATAGTAAATTTGAAAGCGGCACAACAATTTTTTTTTTTTTTTGAATTTTTAATAATTTCAACAACATTTCCCACCTTTCACATTAGAATTGTGCCAATACAGTACACCAGTTTCTTAACGTATGAGTGATGTCATAAATATTATGTATTTCATATCACTCATACTCATTGTTTCTATACAAACGAACTGGGTCCACGGAAGTAGATCGGGAACAATTTCTTTTGATCGAACTAGTATGATACAACTTTATTTTATATACCTTTGAAAGTAAATTTGTTGTGCTATTTTAGTGAACATTTTCGGGATGAAAGATTCTCCCAAAATCTCAATTTTTTATTTATTTTGAATTTTTCAAAACTGACAAATTATCTTCTAATGCGTTTCAACTTTACTGCTCACAACCATGATTTTTCTTCTCTGGCAACACATGTATAATCAATTATCCATCTTATCATTAAACATTCAAGTGAATGACCATCAGGTTAACAACATATAGCCATTGTTCTAAGCTGCGAATTGATAAATTAAAACCAAGAATTCAAACAATTTGTTTTTGTATTGGTCATGTCAAAATTCTATTGAAAAATGTTTTATTTCAAAAAGTAAAGAAGACACGTGCTGTAGTGAAATATGAAAAATTTCTCGCGGACGCGTTAAAGCGTGAGACAATAGGATACCAAAAACAACATGACAAATCAGCTTGATGTTGTCAACATATGGCAGTCTAGGTCATTGGCGTATCTACCAGCAACCAAAGTTCCTGATGGGCAACAATGGAAAAGAAAAACTCACAATAATGTCATTATTTTAATCTCTTTATAGTTTGCATTGAAAATTAATTCCTTTTAAAAATAGAATAATGTAAATTGAAACAATTGACAATAAATAAAAATGTTAACAAGAGAAGAAATATTCTTTCTTAAATGACCCGTAATTAACACCAATGACCTGCAATAATTCAGGCATTTGCAAATGTTTCTTTTTGTCGTTCTTAAACTGCAGCACATTAGTAAATGCTCTTAATCTTTATCACGTGCTGCCGTTAATTGGGGTAACAGCGATTAACGGCCAGAACTTGGGTTAAATAGCCTTGGCCGTAGTTATGGATCGTGTCATCACGACTAGCAATAAATACTCCTAACTGAGGCTTTCTTTATCAAGATATTCAACACTGGGGATTTTGGCTAATTGCTTTGTAGCGAGGAACAAAAGCTAAAATGTAAAATGACAATTAGATGATTAGTGAACGACATTTTAATTACTACGCGAATGAAAAAAACGGAAAGCATAATATATATGGAAGTTTTCAGTAAAAAAAAAAACTAAATTGCAGCTATTGATAGAGTGTATTAAAGTATTTTGTAAAGATTCATAGGTACGTACAATTAGACAATGGTTACAATGGCTGAAGGAGGAAAAGATTTGTATAATTTTTATAAAAATATATACAATATATGAGCTATTGCCATACCAAAATGCCTAACTTTCCAAGGGCTGTAGGTTAAAAATGTGACGAAAATATGATTATAAATGCAAAAATTTAATCTTACAATATATATGCTCCACATTGATATATGTACTCCAAAATTCGGAACCTAAAATAAAATCCTGCTGAAATTAAATTGCTCACACGTAAAATATATATACACATTTACAATACCGCTTCAAGTCTTTCACATCACAGATAAAATAAAACCAAATGTATTACCTTGTCACAAAAATGCACTTCCCAATCAAAATCTTTATAGAAATGTTATGCTATGGTCACAATTTTTAATCGATCAAATGAAAGCGTTATTAAAACCTAGTGAACAAAGCCCAAATTCATTGCTAAATATTAATAATATAAAACAAAGTTGCAATACAACCCTTCAAGCTCCTAAAATGACAACTTGGACTGTGAATTTTTATGAATTTGAAATTGTTCTATTCCCGCAGAAGCCGAAACATGCAAGTCTGTTGGAAAATATAATAAAAGTCTGGCTGAATCGTAACAAATATGAAATATTTTTTTTTTTTTTTTTTTTTTTTTTTTTTTTTTTTTGAAACCTTCTCCAAAAAAATATGTATTAAGGAAGAGTTTTACATAGAAAAAGTAAAAAAGCAACTAATTTCGGCCGGGCCGAAATTTTTATACCCTCCACCATTTGGAAGAAACTTAAAAATTACGCCAAAAAATACCCCTCAAATGAAAACCCTTATATGGGGGATATACGAAGATGTGATCTGGCAAAAGTAATTTAAGTCACAGGCCGAAGTAACAGTTCCGAACTTTATATACGAAATTTGAAACAATTCCTGTGAAAAAAAAAACGGAATATCTGGATCGTGGATCTATATAAATAATTCTCTTCCAGGGGACAAAGTACTCGCAAGGAACTTCTTGTCTGGATTTTCAGACAATTCCATTGAAAAACCAGTAAAGAAAGTCTTAAAGTCGGGCGGGGCCGACTTTATGATACCCTACACCACTTTGCTAATTAAGTAGAGCTCCACATAACAATTAAAAGTTTTTATGGGAGAATTCAATCATACACGCTATGATTACAATTATATTTTAAAATTCAAAGACTAAATATGCCGAAGCATTTGTATCTTTTAAATTCGGAATTGTATTGCCCATTTGGTGCACAATTATTTTGAAATCGGATAAAGATATATATGGGAGCTATATCCAAATCTAAACCGATCTCGATAAAATTTGGCAAAGATATTTCTGAGCTGTATTTGATATATTTCCCTGAGTATCGTTGTTACGGAGTGCATATTACGGCTGTGGGTAACAAATATGACAAATCGGATGAACAGTATATATGTGAGCTATAGCTATATCTGAACCGATCTTCACCAAATTTGACATACTAGCTTCTAGACTCAATTCGGTCGTAAGTGCCAAATTCCATCCCATTTGGACAAATATTAGACGTTTGGTGCACAATAAACGGTAAATCGGACGAAGTTATATATGGGGGCTATATCCAAATCTGAACCGATCTCGATAAAATTTAGAAAATGTATTTCTGAGCTGTATTTCATATATTTCCCCAAATATTGTTGTTGCATAGTGCATATTACGGCGGCGGTGGACAAAAATAACAAATCGGATGAACAATATATATGGGAGCTATAGCTAAATCTGAACCGATTTCGATGAAATTTGGCATACATATTTTCAGGCCTAATTTGGGTGTATATGCAAAATTCCATACAATTTAGGCTGATATTACACGTTTGGTGCACAATAAAAGGCAAATCGGACGAAGATATATATGGGAGCTATATCTAAATTTTGACCGATTATCTCCAATTTCAATAGGGTTCGTCCTTGGGCCAAACAAAAGATCTTTGCAAAATTTCATCTGGATAGGGCAATAAATGCGACCTGTACTTTGTTTACAAAAATACATGGACAGACGGACGGACGGACGGACAGACGGACGGACGGACGGACATGCATAAATCGACTCAGAATGTGATTCTATGCAGATCATCAAAAGGAACTATGGGTCTATCTCGTTTCCTTCTGCCTGTTACAAACAAATGCACAAAGACATAATACCCTGACCACCTTGTGGTGTAGGGTATAACAAGTAAGCAAGGGTTATAGTCGTGAGGGGCCGACCATGTGATACCCTACAACACTACAATATGTTAGAACCCCCAACAAATCCATTTTGGAGGATTTCGCTTTTGAAATGATGTCACGGAGGACTGCCCAGATATTACCCTTAGCATTTTGGCCAGGGACATTTGCCCAATATTTACGCACTTCGTTGTGCTGTTAGTTGTTATGTTTCATTTTACAGCTAAATAGAATCCAATGGTCATCCAAAATGCTAGAATTCTTCCCTGTCCTTAACTCTATTCTCATGCAAAATTCCGTGTTGATTGGTTTGAATTGTGTGATCAGGAAAATGTTTCTGTTTTTGGTTCATTCATTCATTTGGTCCATTTCAACTCCAAAATATATTGCGGACATCTTTAGGCCTTCCTTCCTGAGCCTAACCTACCCCTAGGGTTAGGATCGAGGATCAGACGATATTTGAAATCTCTAAATAATATACCCAACCTGAAAAAATATTACAAAATGTACACTTCAATATTATAAGTCAAATTGAAAAAATCGCATGCGATAAAAAATATGAAAAAATAAAACAAAATTCACAAAACATTACAAAATCTATATTAACATCATTACTGTCATCTTTTAATGCGATTTTTTTAGATTTTATACTTTTATGCCAAGAAGGCATTTTGAATTGACAAAATTTGTCAAAATCGGTCCAGCCATTCTTGAGATATAAGCATTTTAGCTAACATCCCCTTCCTTTGAATATATGTATTGTATATATTTCGTTATATATATCCGATATATTTCATATATTTACTATTGGCATCTACGTAACGGTCAGAATTGACCTGTTCGTCTATTTGTGATTTCGCCGGGATTAAAAATATTCGCGATTAAATTTTAATTCAAAATTGGAAGAGTTCTGCCCAGTCCTAGGCTCTGGAAACATGCGACCTGTAGAGTGATTACAAATTAGCATGGACAGACGGACGGACGGACATACATAGCTAGATCGACTCAGCTCGGCGAGATAGGAAGATCCATACACACTTTCCTATGTGGAAAACCAATGAGGCTAAAACCATCTAAATACCGAATATCGGGGGCACAATTGTATGGGGGCTATACAATATCGTGGACCCTTATAAATAACTCTCTTCCAGGGGATAAAACACTCTCAAGGAACTTCTTGTATGGGTTTTCAGACAAATCCATTGAAAAATGTGGTTAAAATCATAAAAATGCTGAATATGGGTAGGTGTCGTTATATGGGGATATACGATATTTTGGACCTATATAAACAATTCTCTACATAGACAATTCTCAGGAAGTAAAGTACTCACAAGGAACTCCTTGTGTGGAATTTCAGACAATTCCATTCAAAATTTGGCTTAAATCATCGAAAAAAACGAATATTGGGGGCACTGTTAAATGGGGGCTACACGATATCGTGGACCGATATGACTCATCTACGAACTTGACCTGCCTGCAGACAAAAGACAGATCTGTGTAAAATTTTAGCTTCCTATCTTTGACTGTACCGATATTACAACAGACGGACAGGGCTAAATCGTCTTAAAATCTGATCAATATACTATATACTTTTTTGGGTCTAAAATTATTATTTCGGTGAGTTACAATCGGAATGCCGAACTTAATATACCCTCCATACTTTGTATGGTGGAGGGTATAAAAAGCAAACATCCGTTTGGTAATACCGGGACCAACATAAGATTATTTTCTCTTCATTAGTCAAGCACAAAGATAAAATACATCGGTCCACTTATTTGCATAAAAAATTCAGCCTAAGAAATATTTTGCAAATCGGCGGTAAACTCAAAACTCTTTTAACACAAAATTTCATTATCAGTATCCGATAAATCTTTTCTTTTCCAGAAAATCAATTTGCTCATAAACTATACAATTAAATATTTGAAAAATCGTGAATAATAAAAAAGTATTTTATGAAATATGTATTTTTCCATTACTGGTATAAGCAATAACAATTGAATTCAACCACACAATAAACGACCAGGAAGTTGTAACAAAACAAAACCTAAATTGGAAATATAAATTGAATGAAATCCCTGATATCAATGCATTCTCAGAAGACTACTTTTCTGAGCAATTTTTATATTGCATCTGTTGTGGAAGGAAAGGAGGAGAATTGTAGTTTCCGTAGATACCGATGTAAGAGAGACATGGGAAAAAATCGAACTTTCAAACATGTTTTACATATTTTACAATGACATTTTCTATAGAATAGGGGAACAATTGAAAATCATTTGACACGTGCAAACTACGGATTCAAGGACAAGGAATAATGTGGAAAAGAATGCATTTACTTTACAACATTCATAGATGAAATATTTATTTATCTAAGAAAATAAAACACAATAGACAAACCCATCTTTTAATGGTCAGAATGACATGTTGCAAATGCACTAATTGCCTGTCATTTGTAATATTCGAACAATTCCCCCCTTTTAAATGTCTCACAAGAAATAGTTTTCTATCCCTTAGAGTGGTTCAAATGGTGAATGGCGATTTTCCTCAAATATACCTGAATAGGTACTCGTGTCAAACTTTTCTTTACAATTTATGGTCTTCTCAAATGCTTTTCATTTTATGGACAATTCTTAGAACAAAACTTCAACAATACAATCCTTTTAGTGTCAGCGTAAAGTTACTTTTTAACTCTTTCCCTTTTTCTGCTTCAAGTATTTCTTGGTGCAAAGTAGTTAAAAGCGAACTGTTGTTCAACTTTATTTTATTGTTTTAAGAAGTTACTGTGCATTGCGACGACCTTCTGTGAGAGTTGGTGATGCATAATAGTTACGTTCTAAAAGTGTATTGAGTTGTAATGCAGAATAAAGTTCAGCTTTAAATATAAAAACATTGACAAAATAAAGAAAAATTAAACAAACAAACAAACATGCATTGTTCTTTTATATCTCTTTTGCTTATATTATTTAAACATTAATCACTTTTCACTTCCAACCCAAGTCCAGGAGTAATGTCTCTTCATTAAACTTGTTGGTTCCATGTGATTGATGAGAATTAATGTCGAAAGTTTATCTCCTAGACTTGCCTTGAATACAGAGTTAATTATTTCGTATTTATTTGTTGGGCTACCGTAAGCTGACTCCACATTCACGTTATACCCTTAGGAAAGGAAAAAGTAAAGGTATGTAAACAATGTTATACCACAGGATGTAAGATCTATTACAAACTCTAAATGACAATTTCGTGGAAAAAATAAATAAAAATTCCGATTATCAAGATGATCGGTTATAAGGCCGCTTTAGAAATACGTGGACCATTATTTGAAATATGCTGTCACCAGAGACAGAATTCTTGAACTACAAGTACCAAGTTTTTAAACAAATCCATTAGAAAATGTGGCTCAAATCGTCAAAATACCGAATGTCGGGAGGGGCTATATTATGGCGCAATGGGAGAACGGTGACCCAATTCGAAAATGGTTGAAATGTGATAAGAATCATCGAAATTCCGAATATAGGGATGTAGCGATATATGGAAGCTACACAAAAACGTGGACTTATATGCGCTTTTCAATTGACGGACAGATGTACATCCTTCAATCGAATTATAGATTTACGGATATCACATACATAGTAGTGTTGGCATGTTTGTTCGGGATATCGTAGTATTTTGTTGTTGCAAAATAGTTAGACTTAATCCCATTATGGTTGTTTAAAAAAAATAAATAATTTAATACCTACAAAAAATATATATATTCTTTGGTATTTGGTATTTGATGTTTGTAATGGATACTACAGCCTATGAAGGAAAATTGTCTGTGCAGGTCCATGTCTTCGTAAAGCCCCCATATAACGGTACATCCGGATTTTCGGTATTTTGAGGATTTTAGCGACATTATTCACCGGAATTGTTTAAAATTTGGCATTTGAAGTTCGAAATGGATACACAGCCTGAGACAGAAAATTGTCTGTGCAAGTCCACGTCTTCGTATAGGCCCCATATATCAGTACCTCCTTATATTCGGTATGTGGACGATTTTAGGTACAATACTCACGAAATTGTTTGAGATGTCGTATGTGAAGTTCGTCATGGAAGCTACAGCCTGTGACAGAAAATTGTCTATGCAGGTCCAGGTCTTCGTATAGCTTCTATATAACGGAACCTCCCTATGTACGGTATTTTGATGATTTTGGCCACATTATTCACCGTTTATTTCAAGTTTCGAATTTGAATATGGTAATGGCTTGTGACAAACAATGCCTACGTAGGTGCACGTCGTATAGGCCCTAATATAACCGCTATATTCGATATTTTTTAAATGTTATCAGATTTTTTGGCGAATGTTATCTTTTTCGAAAATTTTTAAATTCGTTCTAAATGGTGGAGGGTATTCAAAGTTCGGCCCGGCCGAACTTACTGCTTTTTTACTTGTTCCATATTAAATATCCAACAAAAAAGAATTAATTATTAATTTCAACAGATAGATGTTAAATCGTAAATCGACATAGCATTTTAGGCTTATCACTGACATATGTAACCAACAAATGTTTGGAGGCGTTACAAACGGAATGACAAATTAAAAAAAAACTCTCATTTCCTTAAGGGATATTGGAATGGTA
This sequence comes from Musca domestica, assembly GCF_030504385.1. Lineage (NCBI taxonomy): Eukaryota > Metazoa > Arthropoda > Insecta > Diptera > Muscidae > Musca > Musca domestica. Next base: position 14,005 of record NW_026712211.1, read on the forward strand.
GGCTGAATTGTAATTAGGTACAATTTGAGTCAAATAACCCTCTGTAGTTATTAAGCCGGGGGTACAATAACTCAATATTATTATCTACAAACCAAATACCAACGAATATACATGGAATTTGCCACACCTCAAATTTGCCGTTGAATACTGCAATTTCAAGACAAATTAATTCAAATTTGGTATTTGAAGTTCGTAATGGATACTACAGCCTATGACAGAAAAATATCTGTGCAGGTCCCCGTTTTGGTATTATATATAATATTACCTCCCTATTTTCGGTATTTTGACTTGATTTTAGATGCATTATTCACCAATTTTTTTTTTCAAGGTTCGCATTTGAATATTGTAATGGCTTATGAAAAGGTTGTCTATGCTGATCCACGTTGTCGTATAGATCCTTATATAACGGCTACATTCGGTATATTCAAGATTTTAACAGAAATTTTAACGGATTTTATTTTTTGGAAAATTGCCAAATTCGTTCCAAATGGTGGAAGGTATTCAAAGTTCGGCCGGGCCGAATTTACAGCTTCCTTACTTGTTTTATAACACATTTCATGGTTGCATATTTCTTTTTTGCAGGAACTTGTATTTATATTTAATCTGTAAAATTCCTTCCATTGATAATTTCCAAAAAAAAATAATGATGAGTTTTTGACTCAAATTGTATACGTATAAAATGAATAGTAAAAAAATGTAAACAAATAATTTCCATTTGATGTATATTAATTTCTAATGCTATTTTATATTTTATTTATATAAACAGTGAGTGGCAGAACATTTCTTCTTTCGACACTTTCTGTTTGAAAGGAAGTTTAATTCTTCAAAATATTAAAAAATAAGTTCGATTTTTTTGGCAACATTGATACAAATGTAGTTTTGATATATAACTGAAAAAGAGATTACTTTTCTTTATAACCTTTTCGATCATCCATATCTTTATTTCCATAGGAAATAATATCACTTTGCAAGTGCTTAATTTCAATTTGATTTCGATCTTGTTATCTATTTCCCTTGCTAAAAAGTTTAACAAATTATTGCTAAATCATTCAATAATATATTTAAATACAAATATATGTTAAACAAATAAATATTTGATTCACATTGCTCTTGGCGTATGAGCAATATAATTATTGTATTCATACGCCACCAAGAGCATATTTCGTAAATTAACCAAATTTTGTCAATTGAGAACTAAATTCTTGTAAAACGTTATTTGTGATCCTTCAATGCTATAATTATACTCTGATAATATTTTGAGAATAATGAGCCCATTATTGTTATTAATTTCATTATTATTATTAATTTCATAAGTACGCAAAATGTTTCGTTTTAAATATTAAAATGCTCTCGTTACCGTAGGTATGTTGAAAAATAAAATAAAAATATTTTCCTGGATGCCGAAAGCTTTTAAAGCGAACTAAAAGAAAATCTAGCTTTCCTTTGGTGTATGTTCAAACATTAAAGACGTATTTCACTTCTCCACAAATAAAACTTAAAGAGCTTGCAACGACCGCTATACTAAAAGTTATTAAAAACAATAAAGTTATTCTTGTGGTTTTTTCCTTGTTGCCGAGACTTGTTGTGAAAACTTTCTTTTGATCATTGTTCCTTGTTAAATTTATTTTCCCGTCTGTGGTATACAATATAAATCGTTGGTTGGTTTGTTGAGCTTTCTTTGCAACAGTTGTCTGGAAAAAAGTTTACATTGTAGATTGGTATTTCCTTCTGGCGAAGAGGTAATTCTTTCTCAATTTTCATAACTTAAGACGAAAACAAGAAGTTTTTAAAAATGTAAATAAAATCATATGTAAATAATTTCTTAAAAAATTCTTGACTTACAACTAAAAAACGCTTTGTGTCCATCCAGAATTGACAATGAAAATGTCTAGAATTGTCTGCTTAATTGATTTAACTTAATCTAAACTTGCTATTTTGTGTTTTCATTCAATAAAAATGTCTAAAATAAAAAAAAAACATATCAACGAAGCCAATATAAATTGATTGGATTAATGTCATAGTGCTTTTGTAAATAACCTTGGTACTGTTTCAATATAAATTTACCTTAAACAAAGAAATTACAAATTATAAGTAATAGCAACTGAAGTGAGAAAAGAAATTCATTACATATTGTCTTTAGACTTTTTCTCCGAATTGTTTAGGGAGCATCATGAGATAATCTAAGTCACATTAACAAATGTAACTATAAATGGAATCTGTAAAGAAAATAGTAATTTCCTATACATGCAGACGTTTTAATTGTACATATTATATTTAAATTTCGTTTGCTACAAATATAACTCTTCTTTAATTTTGTATCACATTATATGATATTTTAGCATTATATACATTCACCCATTTACTATAAATTTTCTTTTGCGCATATTTATCACCAAAACAAAGGCATTAGTGGGTCTGATGCAGCATTGCTTGTTAACACAAGAATAGTGCAAAAAAAAGTTAAAGCCAACCAAAGGTATGGATGTGATATTCTAATGCGGAAATTACAGAAAAGTCTACTACATACCTAAAACAGAAACAAAGGCGTTACTAACTTTTATTACAACTGATATGCGACAATATGCACAAAACTGAAACTACTCCATTGAAATCCAAATAAAGAGGGCGTAATGTCCAACTTTTAAATACTCTAATGTTGGCATGGTACAACTTTGAGAATACATACACCCAAAAACGAAACTAAAGGAAAAAACTTGGATATGTAATGCTGTGTAAGTGTATTTTGAAATGGTTTTACCGTAAAGTAAGTGATTTTCTAGGAAACAAGACTAAACATTATTCATGTGATATCGACAAGAGCGTTAGAACAAGGAACAACAACATCGACGACCGTATCATTTTAAAGTGCCTCTCTACATCCGCACTGAGTGAATTGACTTTAAGAAGAAAGCGAGAGTGACTCCTAAAAGAGAGTCAGAGATGATTTCTCCATTGAACTTGACTGAGAGGTCAATTCATGCAATTAATGGAAATGCGGAGTAAGGGGAGGCAATATATCAAACTTATACCTCTACCTCCACAACAACCTATAAATTTGAAATGGAAAGACCAGAAACAATTGTTTTTAGAATAGAAATCTTTAAAACTTCATCATCTAATTCCAACTTTTTTGGTTTTCATAACCATAATGTCATTGGAAAAAAGTTTCAGAGTCTTTACGGCTCGGTCAATCGCCCAAGGGAGTACAACAATTAGTAAGGGATCAAGATTTCGAATCCAGCTGATGAAGGAATGGGATCGTAGATAGAGATTTTTAATTGATTCAAATCTGGCCTTTGTTATATTTTTCGCTGCGAAATGCTAGAGAGAACTATTTTGCCAAACGACCCACCTCAGCAAATCCTATTTAAATTCCTTAACAAGCCTATATTCGGTATTCCAATTCTACGCCCCTTTAATATATATTCTGAAATTCAGTATTCAGGGTGTGCGAAATATGACATGACTGTAGGACTTAAAGCCTTTGCCTGGCAATATATATAAATGTAGCTGTTCATTGTTGCCAAAAGTTCTAAATGCTATATGATCGATCAGAAATAGGCGATTAATATTACAAATTTTCGATAAGGCGAAATTATTTAGCTTTAATATACAATATTTCAAATATTATTGAAATGCACATTCCCAAAAATATTTTTTGTTGAAAATAAATTTTGGACTCGACTGTTTAATTACTTCTCGATGTAAGTAGCTTCTATATATGTCACATATTGTACTAGTCCTCAAACCATTGATCGGTTTAAACAATTCAAAACTATTCTATAGCACACAGTAGGCTATACAAAACTTTTTGTATGTCCTTCTAATGCTCATAGGCATAAGTTAAACAAAATGTAGTTTTCAACAAAGTTGGTCCGGGTATGAACAAAACTTAAATAGACAATGTGCTAAATATTGTTGCATTAGCATCAAAGGACACCTATGGGAAAGTTTTGTTCATACATCCGTTCTAACAGTATCAGATTACGTTGATTTGATGAATGTGATCTGCGTACAAAGGGGTCATAACGAACTACAGCATTCTGCATCAAATGCTGAGTTTATACGTTTGGATCACTTTTAAATGGAAGCCTTTCAAATACAGTAGTAGACAATAATAAAATTATAATGGCATTATTAAATGATTTATAATTTCAACAACAAACCAAAAAAATTGGCGAATGGGGGTTTTCAAAAACATATTTTTGTAACTTTTTTGCAACAACAACGAAACTCACATATGTGACTAACAATAAAAGTCAAGGAATACAATTGTCTTTCTTTGACAGGATTTTCTAACATTGATAACAGTTTTCTATTTTGTGTTGACAGAACACATAACAACTATGTACACGCTCCAATTCGTACATACAAATGAAAGCGTCAAGGACCCTTATCGCAGTTGATTGATGTTGGACAATTGTCATCTGCCTGAATTTCTTTCAAATTCATAGCTGCTAGCATTCATAAACATCAAATGTTTATGGGGAATAAAAAAAAGCGTTGTACGTCAATCTTGGAATATAAACTTCTCAAATGTAAAATAAACTTTTATAGATCTTCTTCTTTTTTATAATTGTCTTGATTTTACCTTAAATATTTTTCTAAAGCAAATATTTGTTACAACATCAATGTTGAAGCTAAAGTCTTGAAATTATGTTAAAGACTTGGTAAGGGGTCGTGTTATTTGTTAGTTGGGAAAATTGGTTAAAAGCGAAAGTAAGTCATGGAAGACGACACTTTTAGAAGAACTCAAGGTCAATCCATTAACTCCATTAACATTTTCCTTCATAATCTCTATTCGGTCTTTATATTTCCACAGAAATTAAGATGACATCAAAAAACTGAATCCATTTTGTTGTCCACATTTTATGGTAATTTATATTGCTGTGATGTCCCTGGGATTACAGCAACATTTCAGATCCGTTCCATTTACTTGACCAATTAAGTAAAAAGCAAACGGTCAAAACTATGAAATGTTGCAGGACCACCAGCAGTTGACGAACTATGACTAGCAAAGGGCAGAAAAAATTGTGACAAAAAACAGATTGCATGACCTCTACAATTTGTGAACTTTTCCACATTCCAGAAAAGAAAAAAACGATTCAGACAGACAGATAACACCATCAGCATGTATTGTTGCTCTCTTAAAGTTAGCATTTGACCGTGACCATCAGATTATGATGTTGCTCACTCAACAGAGGAATAAAGACAATGTCACGATTTGTTTTGTTTGTCTCCAGGAAAAATACTGCAGTGGTTACAAAGAGAGGAAATATTGGACGTGGTCGAGGAAATTTAATAAAAATGATGTAGAAAGTACAAGTCGATTTACCAAGTGATATGTCGAGATATGTTATTTAAACAAATGCGACTAAGATGTAAGGTTGGTATTATCTATATTTATAAAAGAGGAAAATTTTTGTATGTTTGTAATTTATGGACTCGAAAACCGCTGCACAGATTTTCTCGAAAAGAGGTACCTCCAGAAAATTTACTTCTTACATGAACATGAACGATTACAGATACAGTCTCAAAATTTGGAATGCGTAACGGAATTCGGAACAAAAATAAATATGCCAAATTTTATTTAAATCGGTACAGGTTTGGATATAGCTCCAATATATATCTTCGAGCGATTTCGTTTATTTGATGCCCCAAACACGGTATGTATGTTCGATTCCAATGGAATTTGAAATGTGTGACGGGATTTGATCAGAAAATAAATTAGTTAAATTATATTGAAATTGGTTCAGATTTGGATATAGTTCCCATATATATTTTCGGCCGACTCTATATATTTGATGCACCATGTATGTATGCCAAATAAAGTTCGGACAGAGAGGCGAAATTTTAACATCGGGAAGGACAATGAAAATCCCTTGCTTTTGATTTGGAATATTCTCCCCAGATTTATTTTAAGAATAACTCCTACGAAAATAAAAAATAACAAGTAAGCAAAGGCTACAGTCGAACGGGGCCGACTGTTGAATACCCTACAACACTATAATAAACCATACAGTTTATATAGGCGAATTACTCGACAGAATTTCAGAAGATATTGCGACAAATAATTAAAGAAAACCATCAGGTTTCGTTCTTTAATTTTCGAATAATAGCAACTTAAACGAATTTGCTCATTTCTAATTTATTGGTAGATGTTGCACGTAAATGGTCTTCCTAGATCTGGAACCAATATTTCCCAAAGACCTATAATCTCTCAGAAGTGGCAAAAGATTAACATTTATTATTGGTTTTAGACTGAAACGCATCTATATGAGATACAGACATTCTTCAACGAAATAGTCAGAAGTGCGTCTTTCCTGTATTTGTGAATTCTCCAAAAAGTCACTGGAATGGACATTTTCGTATTTTGTCTACATAAGTTGGCAAACTATTTCACACATTGAATACTTTTGGATGGCCATTCGAAATTGCTTGGCTTTTGCAATGTGCGGTAACCCCCATTCAAATGTGCCTGAGGATCGGGCGATAATTACGACCTGTCGACAATTTTGCAGTTTTTTGGGCCATTTCAACCCCTAAATATATGGCGATCATCTCCAAAAAGATTAGGCTTCTATTCTGACCCTCATCTTATCCCCATGCATTTGTAAGGATCGGGCCATAAATGCGATCTGTATATGATATCCTGATATCCTAACTACTTAGTTTTGTTAGCTGTAGAAATATTACCAAATGTTTAATTCAAAATGAAAATATGCCAAAAATATGACAAAATTTAAAAAATATGAGAAAAAATCAGTTCAGCCGTTCTCGACATATAAGAGATCTTTCAACATATCTTCTTTGATAGACATATATATCGCACATATTTTGCTATATATCCGATTTGTTGGATGTTAACATCAATGTAAAGGTCAGAAGTAACCTTGTGATGGCATTGTTATTTCGCAGGGATTTAAAATATTCACGGTTTAATGAAAAATTTTGATTTTTTTCAACACAAAATATATGGTCTATTTTACCCGCTAAATATCATCCGATGACCACCCAAATTGGTAGGCTTCTTCCCCGCCCTAAACTCTAGCTACATGCGAAATTCCGCGTCGATTGGTCTATAATTGCGACCTGTACAGCTACTGCAAAATCCGACATTTTTTCAGTATTTGGTCCATTTCAACCCCCAAACATTTGGCGATCATCTCCAAAAGCAATAGGGTTCTATTCTGGTCCAAGCCCCACCTACATTCTAAATTTCGTGAAGATCGGGCCATAATTGCGACCTGTAGAGTGATCACAAATTAACATGGACAGACGGACAGACGGACAGACGGACGGACGGACATACATAGCTAGATCGACTCAGCTCGGCGAGCTAGGAAGATCCATATATACTTTCCTATGTGGGAAACCAATATTTCGTGGTGTTACATAATTTTTGCCCCAATCAAACTTATAATACCCCCAACACATAGTGTTGTAGGGTATAACAAGTAAGCAAAGGCTACAGTCGAGCGGGGCCGACCGTTGAATACCGTACAACACTATAATAAATGATACAGTTTATATAGGCGAGATACTCGAAAGAATTCCACAAGATATTGTGACAAATTATAAAAGAAAACAATCAGGTTTCGTTCTCTAATTTCCGAATAATAGCAACTTAAACTAATTTGCTCATTTCCGATTTATTGGTAGATGTTGCACGTAAATGGTCTTCCTAGATCTGGAACCAATATTTCCCAAAGACCTACAATCTCTCAGAAGTGGCAAAAGATTAACATTTATTATTGGTTTTTGACTAAAACGCATCTATATGAGATACAGACATTTGAATATATTCTTCAACGAAATCAGCCATAACGAAATAGTCAGAAGTGCGTCTTTCCTGTATTTGTGAATTCTCCAAAAAGTCACTGGAAGGGATATTTTCGTATTTTGTCTACAAAAGTTGGCAAACTATTTCACACATTGAATATTTTTGGATGGCCATCCAAAACAATTTGGCTTTTGCAATGGCCGGCAACCTCCATTCAAATGCGCGTGAGGATCGGGCGATAATTACGACTTGCTGACAATTTTGCAGTTTTTTTTTTTGTCCATTTCAACCCCTAAATATATGGCGATTATCTCCAAAAAGACTAGGCTTCTATTCTGACCCTCATCTTATCCCCATGCAAAATTTCATAAGGATCTGGCCATTAATGCGATCTGTATATGATATCCTGATATCCTAACTACTTACTTTTGTTAGCTGTAGAAATATTACCAAATGTTTAATTAATGAAAATATGCCAAAAATATGACAAAATTGGAAAAATATGAGAAAATATTACAAAATCAATATTTTCATCTTTAGAGAGATATTTTTATGCGATTTTTTAAACGTTGTTTCTTTCCTGCCAAGAGGCCGTTCTGAATTAATGAGAACTGTCGAAATCAGTTCAGCCGTTCTCGACATATATGAAATCTTTCAAGCATATCTTCTTTGATAGACATATATATCGCACATATTTTGCTATATATCCGATTTCTTGGATCTTAACATCAATGTAAAGATCAGAAGTAACCTTGTCATGGCTTTGTGATTTCACCGGGATTTAGAATATTCGCGGTTTAATGAAAAATTTTGAATTTTTTCAACAAAAAAGATATGGTCTATTTTACCCGCTAAATATTATCCGATGACCACCCAAATTGGTAAGCTTCTTCCCCGCCCTAAACTCTAGCTACATGCGAAATTCCGCATCGATTGGTCTATAATTGCGACCTGTATAGCTACTGCAAAATCCGAAATTTTTTCAGTATTTGGTCCATTTCAACACCCAAACATTTGGTGATCATCTCCAAAAGAAATAGGCTTCTATTCTGACCCTAACCCCACCTCCATTCTAAATTTCGTGAAGATCGGGCCATAATTGCGACCTGTAGAGTGATTACAAATTAACATGGACAGACGGACAGACGGACAGACGGACGGACGGACATACATAGCTAGATCGACTCAGCTCGGCGAGCTAGGAAGATCCATATATACTTTCCTATATGGGAAACCAATATTTCGAGGTGTTACATAAATTCTGGCCCAATCAAACTTATAATACCCCCAACACATAGTGTTGTAGGGTATAAAAATATGTGGGGGCTATACCAAAAGTTGAACATGTTTTGCGAATTTTTGAGTGTAGTTAAACTAATCACTGAGAGTCCAAAATATCAAATTACAGTTAAATTGTTTGGAAATCGGAGCAACAAGCTTAAAAATTGTGAAAATCAGAAGTTGCCGTTATATAGTAGATATATTGTATACCCCCCAAGTCTTGATAAGGATCCGCTAAACCTAATGAAATAAAAAGAGTACATTTCTGCCTTTCCTGGGACGTGTCAGTCAGGTATTTTATTGATTTAAATTCTAAATTACAATCTATTCGTATTGAAATAAGATAAGATGAACATAACATACAGTATGGCGAATGATCCTTAGAGGTGCCCAGGAATTCAAAGTAGAGATGTTCGCCAGATGTTGGTTAATGCAAAAGATTAGGAACTACACTGTTTCTGTTCGTACGACCTAGCGTCAGAATGTTTACGATTTGAAGTTAGTAAAGCTGTACGGGAGATCATGAATTGCGATGTTTATGCTCGTAGTGACGTTTGTGTTTAAAATTTTGAAGACTTGAAGGTAATCGGAACCTTATGGACATCGGTTGTTGTCGGATTGCATGTAATCTGGAAATACTATATTTAAGCGCTGACGTGCGGGAGCGGGTTCTGTTGGATGGTAGTTGTCGACAGATTTTGATTAGTGCGGGTCTTCGGACAAAGGTTGGGTATGCTCGGAAGCGGATTTCTGGGCTTTCGCAGATGGATCGAGAAGCGTTCGGGTACGGCAAACTCACTCTGGGTATACTCAGAAGACTATGTCTAGGTCTTCGAAAATGGATCAGGTTTAGGTTTTAGGTTGGCAACTCACTGGGTATGATCGGCCTTCGCAAATGGATCGGGGCTTGTTTAGGTTTGGCAGTTTGCTGAAGATATGTTCGGTTTTAGCTATTTGGGTCGCCTACAATGGCTAGAAAACTTTTCTAGATAGAGGGGTAAGTGTTTTTTTTTAGGATTTTGGATGTTTTTATTAAATTGGCAAAATTTGCAATTTTACTAAAATAGTAGTTTTTTGCCAGTAGTCGGCACCATTTTCCAATGCTCGGCATATCACCGCATGGTCTTGTTGTTTCAGTTGTTGTTGTTGTTGTTGTTATTGATACAATGGGTGCGGTTGTGGTGTTCTACCTATATGTATGTATATGTATTCCATTTTAAAATATTTAAAAAAAAATAAAGCTATATCTTCGATAGTACGATAGTATTAAGTATACAATTTCTCATTTTAAACCTCGATATGTAGTCAAAAATATTTTACAATCGTTTAAACTGACATACACAATTCCATATTATTCGATTCTTTTATCGATTGTATGCGGTTTTGACCTCCGTATCGAAAACGAATTTGGAAAATTTTCGCTTCGTTGGTGATAACTACACTGAGTTGTATTGTAGTCGTGGTTGCTATTCTTGTTGTTTGGATAACAAGCTAAATTACAAATTAAGCTACCAAAAATACCATCGCTTGCTATGGACCATGCAAAAGGACAAACAAACTTTTGTTTTAATTTAAGAAAGGAAAATACTTTGAAAAAAAAAAATACTCCCATTTGACCCTTTTGCCCATAGCTGCACATATTTTTGAATGCACTTAAGGGCACGTGCTGCTCTTAACTGTCTTTTAACTGCAATTCCCACTGAAAATCTTAAGCATAATGTCCATGGCCATAATTCGTGTAATCACGCAAAGCAATAAATTAGTCTGCTTGGGATTCAAATTGAGATAATGTCATCCAGGGATATCCACTAAATACTTGGTGTCAAGAAAACAAAGACAATGATGACTACATTAAGTAAAGCAAGCTAATTACTTTAAAAATCCAACACTTTGTCCGATGATAACCGAGAACACATTTTATACCACTCTTATAAGATCTAATGCAATGAATTTAATAGTTAATACTACAGGAGGAGATAAAAAAGACGGCAACAAAGTCAAACGCCATAATTTTTACATTTTTTTAATTTTATTGATTGAAAGCAAAAAAATCGGGAATAGCATCAAATTTTAGAATAAGTTTAGATTTGTTCGAATTGGTCACATTTAGCACGAATTATGGGCTTCAAACGGACAATAAAACCGTCACACGCTGCCCGACTATTGCTCTGCGGTATTTTAGCCCATTCCTTCGCATCGTCCTTGCTTGAGGTGATCGGCACTTTGGTATTTTTTAGTGCCAACCTTGCTTTCCGAAATAATCCAGACACAATAGTCCAACGGATTGGTATCCGGAGATTTTGTTGGCCATTGTGCGCTGGAAATGAGTAACGTCATTTTGTAACCATTCTTGGGTGACGCGTGCTGAGTCCTGTTGGAATGTCTAAGGTTTGCGACCAAAATGTGCGTGTGTTCAAGGCTTTCATATACCCTCAAGAACATATTCGCGATAACATTCGGCATTTATCCTGATGCCACGGTCGATTAATACGAGTGGAAAGCGATCATCGGCTGTTATGGCGGCCCACACCATCACCATGGCCGGCGCTTGAGTTCTGGTGACCAACCAAAGGTTTAGCTGACCTCTTTGGCATGTAAATACGATTATTTTGTTTGTTTACAAACTGCTGGACAACGAATGTTTTCTCATCGGAGAAAACCAAATTCGACAGTTTACCATTTTCGGCCAAGCGAAGCAACCTTTTAGCTCTTTTGAGTCTATTTTCTTTCTTTTGCGGTGTAAGTTCTTGCACTTTTTGGAATTGCAATACCTTTAGCCCGAGCTCATTTTTTATTATTTGCCGATTGGAATATTGCAATGTGTTCAGCTCACGAGCCATTTTTCGGCCACTGCGACGCGGACTTCGATCAAGTCGCTTCTTTACTTTTCGAACCATTGCTGGTGATATTAGCTGTTTTCTTTCCTCCACTTCCTTGTCGTCGGGCTACGCTAGTAGTATCAGCGAAGGTACGAGACACAAAAGATTTGTTCACATTTAAATGCTGGAGTTCTCAAACCAATAGCCAAATATAAAGAAGTCACACTATCTCGCTTAAATTCCATCACGAATAACTTTTTTTCTAGAAAATTCTCATCAATATGCTTTTATGCACTTGTAAACAATATAATGAACTGTCACTGGAATAATTTTAACAGCTGTCGGATAAGTGGCTTAGAAATGACAGCAGTCTGAAGTTTGTTGCGGTTTTTTCATCACACCCTGTATATATAGTTAATATACTAGAATATCATAAACAGAATACCTTTTAATGTTAGGAGATTTAAAAATGGTAGGCCTTTAATAAAGCAATCAAGACGTCAGAGATATTCTACGCAAATATTGTCATTAAAAATTTAGTTCAAATATTATTTTCTAAGTATTATTTAATAGCTGTATTTTTCCATTCCATTGAAGAAATATTCAGACCACAGTTTTTTGAATGTAACTGTATTTCGTAAGTACTCAAATCGATATAAAAATTCTTGGCTGTTTTTTTTTTTTGATGATCTTTTGCATCTTTTTGGATTACGGAAATTTAACATAATTGTTCTCTCTACCTCTTATTAAAACTTCTTCCTTGTGTTTCGTTTTGGCATTGAAAACAAATTCCCCATACCTTCTCACCATGGTCAATTAAAATTCGTTATTCTCTAGTTAGGCTTCAAAAATATTCCAAAGGCATTTATTTTCATTAATTAGTAAATTTTCCATATTCCCTTGGCTAAATGTAGCCCAATTGAAGTGTAAAATTTAATCGCACAATTTAAGGGAACACCAAAAATTAAAATATAAAATTTCTTTTGACGTAAAACAGACACCTAATGAGACATCAAGGGTAATCTTTTCAGGTTCTGCTTAAAAACGTAAGCAGATCTTTATTATGGAATCAATGCAAATTGACAAAAGAATTTTCCAGAACGAAGGAAAAAATCTGCGTTTAATGCTAAGCTTTTTTTAACAGTTACTTTCGTAAATATTTATTTAATGGTTGTTGCCCTTTGGTGATGTTACCATAAAATGACACCTTTCAGATACCTGAATACCTGAAGGCGTTCTCTATTGATAAAAATAAAATAAAATAAAAGCTGTTATTGGCTGATTTATATTTCTATTTATTAAAATAGTATAAGTAGGTATATTTGGGTGTTATGCAATTGATGGTGTGAAAATTGTTAGGGGGTCATTCTTAGTAAATGGTTGCATTACTGTTCAATATTCTTAGTATAATAACCTTGAAAGAAGTCAGCATGGGGCAATCAAGTGTCAATGTTCGGTTGAGGGTCATACAATCTGCTGCAGGGTGTCAGACGTCAAGCTTCGCGAATTGGATTTAATAGCCATTAAATATGGCCATTTCGGCTATTATTTGTGATCACTTTTTGAAAGGGGAAACATAGCTTGCTTTAAAATGGCCATAACTCCTTAAATATTGACATTTCGGGGTTTTTAGCTATTATTTGTGATCACTTTTTTAGAAAGGAAAAATAGCATACTTTAAAATGGCCATAACTCCTTAAATATTGACATTTCACGGTTTTAGCTATTATTTGTGATCACTTTTTTAGAGAGGAAAAATAGCATACTTTAAAATGGCCATAACTCCTTAAATATTGACATTTCGCGGTGTTTAGTTATTATTTGTGATCACTTTTTTAGAGAGGAAAAAAATCATACTTTAAAATGGCCATAACTCCTTAAATATTGACATTTCGCGGTTTTTAGTTATTATTTGTGATCACTTTTTTAGAGAGGAAAAATAGCATACTTTAAAATGGCCATAACTACTTAAATATTGACATTTCGGGGTTTTTAGGTATTATTTGTGATCACTTTTTGAAAGGGGAGAAATATCATACTTTAAAATGCCCATAACTCCTTAAATATTGACATTTCGGGGTTTTTTGCTATCATTTGTGATCACTTTTTTAGAGAGGAAAAATAGCATACTTTAAAATGGCCATAACTCCTTAAATATTGACATTTCGGAGTTTTTAGCTATTATTTGTGATCACTTTTTTAGAAAGGAAAAATAGCATACTTTAAAATGGCCATAACTCCTTAAATATTGACATTTCGGGGTTTTTAGCTATTATTTGTGATCACTTTTGGGGAGAGGAGAATAGCATACTTTAAAATGACCATAACATTTCGGGGTTTTTGCTATTATTTGTGATCACTTTTTTAGAGAGGAAAAATAGCATACTTTAAAATGGCCATAACTCCTTAAATATTGACATTTCGGAGTTTTTAGCTATTATTTGTGATCACTTTATTTGAGAGGAAAAATAGCATACTTTAAAATGGCCATAACTCCCTAAATATTGAAGTTTCGGAATTTTTTGCTATCATTTGTGATCACTTTTTTAGAGTGGAAAAATAGCATACTTTAAAATGGCCATAACTCCTTAAATATTGACATTTCGGGGTTTTTAGCTATTATTTGTGATCACTGTTTTAGAAAGGAAAAATAGCATACTTTAAAATGGCCATAAAATAGCATACTTTAAAATGGCCATAACTCCTTAAATATTGACATTTCGGGGTTTTTAGCTATTATTTGTGATCACTTTATTAGAGAGGAAAAATATCATACTTTAAAATGGCCATAAAATAGCATACTTTAAAATGGCCATAACTCCTTAAATATTGACATTTCGGGGTATTTAGCTATTATTTGTTATCACTTCTTTTAAGTGGAAAAATAGCATATTTCAAAATGGCCATAACTCCTTAAATATTGACATTTCGGGGTTTTTAGCAATTATTTGTGATCACTTTATTAGAGAGGAAAAATAGCATACTTTAAAATGGCCATAACTCCTTAAATATTGACATTTCGGGGTTTTTAGCTATTATTTGTGATCACTTTATTAGAGAGGAAAAATAGCATACTTTAAAATGGCCATAACTCCTTAAATATTGACATTTCGGAGTTTTTAGCTATTATTTGTGATCACTTTTTTAGAAAGGAAAAATAGCATACTTTAAAATGGCCATAACTCCTTAAATATTGACATTTCGGGGTTTTTAGCTATTATTTGAGACCACTTTATTTGAGAGGAAAAATAGCATACTTTAAAATGGCCATAACTCCTTAAATATTGACATTTCGGGGTTTTTAGCTATTATTTGTGATCACTTTTTTAAAATGGAAAATAGCATACTTTAAAATGGCCATAACTCCTTAAATATTGACATTTCGGGGTTTTTAGCAATTATTTGTGATCACTTTATTAAAGAGGAAAAATAGCATACTTTAAAATGGCCATAACTCCTTAAATATTGACATTTCGGGGTTTTTAGCTATTATTTGTGATCACTTTTTTAAAATGGAAAATAGCATACTTTAAAATGGCCATAACTCCTTAAATATTGACATTTCGGGGTTTTTAGCAATTATTTGTGATCACTTTATTAAAGAGGAAAAATAGCATACTTTAAAATGGCCATAACTCCTTAAATATTGAAGTTTCGGGGTTTTTTGCTATCATTTGTGATCACTTTATTAGAGAGGAAAAATAGCATACTTTAAAATGGCCATAACTCCTTAAATATTGACATTTCGGGGTTTTTAGCTATTATTTTTGTGATCACTTTTTTAAAGTGAAAAAAAACATACTTTAAAATGGCCATAACTCCTTAAATATTGACATTTCGGGGTTTTTAGCAATTATTTGTGATCACTTTATTAGAGAGGAAAAATAACATACTTTAAAATGGCCATAACTCCTTAAATATTGACATTTCGGGGTTTTTAGCTATTATTTGTGATCACTTTTTTAAAGTGGAAAAATAGCATACTTTAAAATGGCCATAACTCCTTAAATATTGACATTTCGGGGTTTTTAGCTATTATTTTTGTGATCACTTTTTTAAAGTGAAAAAAAAAAACATACTTTAAAATGGCCATAAAATATTGACATTTCGGGGTTTTTTGCTATCATTTGTGATCACTTTTTTAGAGAGGAAAAATAGCATACTTTAAAATGGCCATAACTCCTTAAATATTGACATTTCGGGGTTTTTAGCTATTTTTTGTGATCACTTTTTTAAAGTGGAAAAATAGCATACTTTAAAATGGCCATAACTCCTTAAATATTGACATTTCGGAGTTTTTAGCTATTATTTGTGATCACTTTTTTAAAGTGGAAAAATAGCATACTTTAAAATGGCCATAACTCCTTAAATATTGACATTCCGGGGTTTTTAGCTATTATTTGTGATCACTTTTTTAAAGTGGAAAAATAGCATACTTTAAGATGGCCATAACTCCTTAAATATTGACATTTCGGGGGTTTTAGCTATTATTTGTGATCACTTTTTTAAAGTGGAAAAATAGCATACTTTAAAATGGCCATAACTCCTTAAATATTGAAGTTTCGGGGTTTTTTGCTATCATTTGTGATCACTTTTTTAAAGCGGAAAAATAGCATACTTTAAAATGGCCATAACTCCTTAAATATTGACATTTCGGGGTTTTTAGCTATTATTTGTGATCACTTTTTTAAAGTGGAAAAATAGCATACTTTAAAATGGCCATAACTCCTTAAATATTGACATTCCGGGGTTTTTAGCTATTATTTGTGATCACTTTATTTGAGAGGAAAAATAGCATACTTTAAAATGGCCATAACTCCCTAAATATTGACATTTCGGGGTTTTTTGATACGTTTTGTGATCATTGACGGAGTTATAATAAACAAACATAGATTCAGAACAACACTTTTGCTATTTCTTATAGTTTTTTGTTTTGACCCTATCTGTTGCACATTAATATGGATTTTATTGACATCACCCCAGGGTATCCCCAATACACTCCAGAGGCATGTGTCCATTTTAATAGCCACTTAATGTCAATTATTTGGTATTTACTTTTATTAGGAATTATAGAGAAGAACAGTTTGTAAGAAGAAGGATTAACCTATGCTTACAAGTTCAAAGGAATTCGGAAATGGCCAACACGAGTAAATATGTTATATGATACACCATGACAAAACATCGTTCGGGGTTGTGTTAAGTTTATCATGACAATAATGGAGTACAAACAAGTTAAAAAGCAGTAAGTTCGGCCGGGCCGAACTTTGAATACCCTCCAACATTTGGAACGAATTTGAAATTTTTCAAAAAATAAAATCCCTAAAAAATTCTGTTTTAAAAATACCGAATATAGCCGTTATATTGGGGTATATACGACGTGGACCTACATAGGCATTGTTTGTCATATGTCACTACCATATTAAACGGTGAATAATGTAGCTAAAATCATCAAAATATCGTATATAGGAAGATACCGTTATATCGGAGCTGTACGAAGACCTGGAACTTCATCCAATTCGAACTTCAAATACGACATCCCAAACAATTTCGGTGGGTATTGTACATTAACTCGTCAACATACCGAATATAGGGAGGTACTGGTATATGGGGCCTATAGGAAGACCTAGACCTGCATAGACAATATTCTGTCACAGACTGTAGTTTCCATCACGAACTCTAAATACGTAATTTGAAACAATTCCGGTGAATAATGACGCTAAGATCATCAAAATACCGAATATTGGGAAGTACCGTTATATGGGGGCTATACGAAGACGTGGACCTGCACAGACAATTTTCTGTCATAGGCTGTAGTATCCACTACGAACCTCAAATACCAAACTTGAAACAATCCCGTTTAATAATGTCACTAAAATCATCAAAATACCTAATATAGGGATGTACCGTTGTATGGGGGCTATCCGAAGACGTGGACCAACATGACCCATTTACGAAATTAACCTGTCTACTGGAAAAATAAACATATGTGCAAAATGTTAGCCTTCTATATCAATTCGTTCGAAAGATTACAACAGACGGACAGACGTGCATGGCTAAATCGACTTAGAATTTTACGCTGATCAAGAATATATATACTTCGTTGGGTCTGACATGAGTATTTCGAGGAGTTACAAACGGAGTTACAAACGGAGTGACAAACTTAATATACCCTCCATAGTATGGTGGAGGGTATAGAAATTAGTTATAATTTCTTTTCATGTGATTTCAGATTTGATTTGTTATGAAATCCATGTTATAATCGACCAGTTTTACTACCTAGAAGACCTGGAGGTCTTTTATAGAAAATCTCAAAGCCTTCTAGTCGCCACAGATAATATGAATGTCCTCTAGCAGCCATAGAAGACTTGGAGGTCTTCTAGTTCCGATAGAAGACGTGGAAGTATTTCAGTTTCCATAGAAGACCTAAAGGTCTTCATGTCTCCATGAAAGACCTAGAAGTCTTCATGTCTCCATAGAAGACCTAGAAGTCTTCTAGTCGCCAGGAAAGACCTAGAGATCTTCTGGTTGCCATCGAAGATCTAAAGGTCTTCTAGTTGCCATAGATGATCTAGGGGTCTTCTTGTCGTCATACAAGACCTTGAGAGCTTCTAGTCACCACAGAAGACGTGGAGGTCTTCTAGTCGCCATAGAAGACGTGGAGGTCTTCTAGTCGCCATAGAAAAAATTGAGGTCTTCTAGTCGCCATAGAAGAAATGGAGGTCTTCTAGTCGCCATAGAAGAAATGGAGGTCTTCTTGTCATGATAGAAGACCTGAAGTAAAAGGCCTTGAAATCTAAATGTAGCCATAGAAGAATTGGCGGTCCTCCGTTTAACATAGGAGTCTTCTATTCGACGTGCAAGTCTTCTAGGTGTACTAGTCATCATACAAGAGGATGCTCTCTTTGAGAATTTTAGTGCGCAGCAGCCAACCGGGTACCAAAATGGTCGAGTCTTAATGTCCTAAAACAGTTTTCATCCTAAATGTCCTGGGGTCTCAGGTCATTATTTCTAGCTACCCCCTGTAGCTATGAGTTTTATTACAGCTGGGGATCATCTGTTTGAATAAAAATTCTTTACATTTATTTATCAATATTTACCAGTGACCTCAAAAGTATTTTCACTTGGCCTCTCCGAATATCACGAAGAATAATATATGTGGTATAGTTTTTCTTGTGTGTGTGTGGGTTTTTTTGTTACACCACAGATGAGTTTTTTTGAAGTGTATCTCACACACCTCTATTGGAAACATAAAATCGATACGCATTACATATTTACATTTTGGTTTACCAATCGCCTTGGTAAATAATATTTTAGGAAAAAAGTAATTCAGCAAATATATTTTGGGATCCAACCATACCAAATAACAATATCGATGACCCTTACAAGTGATGGTGATGGGGGGTATGGGAGTGTGTTCAATTTTTTTATTTGACGAATGACCATGGAGAAAATTTTTGTTTTTTGTTTTCGAAATGTACTTGAAATTTTTTATGATACTTATTTTTATGGTCTTTTCACAACATTTTTTTATTTTGTTTAAACTTACCAAAAAAAATGTTGAAATGTAAAAACAGAATTTTTGGTCGATTTATGACATATGTGTGGACAGTGTGTCTTATATTTTGCACATTAATCAGAGAAATACAATGAACCACATATGTGAGTGCATTAGATTTTTATAAGACATTCGATTTTTTATAAGAAACAAATATTTTTATAAACCTATTTACACATATTTTTTTAATTTTATTGGGTTATAATTATTAATTGTATTTTTGTATTTCTTATTATTATTATTATTATTATTATTATTATTATTATTATTATTATTATTATTATTATTATTATTTTTTTTTTTTTTTTTTTTTTTTTTTTTTTGTATTACTAATATGATTCATATTTTCAAAATTTTTACGAGAAAATTCCAAGAACTTGCAACTGCAAATTATCACCTGATCATGGTAAGGAGAATTCCACAGAATGTACCCAATGACAGTCGAATGTTTTCAAATAAAATGCGAAAATTCACTTACACGTGAACTTAGTCCTACAAAACAAACGCACGCAGTAAATTGAAAGCAAATCGAAACATATTCAAACATTTTCATCTAGTCGCCCACACGACTACATAGAGAAGTATCAACATTCTATTTCAATGAAACGGTCATTGTACACACCAAGATGCCTTGATTTTATTCATTAAAGTTTGGTCATCCTTGCCATTGCTAATCAGGCAACAATCTATTCGTGTCGTTTGTCGCAGAAAACGCTTTAAATTTGCTTCTTTTATGAAAGAATAGCTTGTCATGCGTACTTCTCTATTTATACCCTGCAAGCGTTTGGATGTGAGTTTTTAACTCCATCACCTAATATTACACTAATTTGTCGCTTCCTGCTTGTGAAACGTCGATAGTTAGTCGATTTGCAATAACAATTCTATTGAATGTGTAATAAAAACAAACAACAATTTAAAATATGTACATTACATTTAATCCCTAAAATTTATCCAGCAATATTTAAAAGTAAAATGCATAATATAATTTATTTGAATTTATAAGACTACGAAAATATTGAAGAAATCGTTTTAATTTTTATAATGATTAATAAAATATCAATAACATATCATATTCATAAATGTCATGGTAATACCAAGAATCCGAAGGATAGTTTACAATTTTAGAGATATTTGAAAATCTTTCTCTTCTTGAAGACATTTAAACGTAATAAAGGCAAACAAAATTTACAAAGAAATAAACATAAGTTATTTATATTTTATTTATTTAATTTATTACGTAAATGTGGTTAAATACATAAGATTTAAATTAAATAACCTGGTGCAAATCTGATACTGTGTTTGATTTAATTATTTCCAAGGTTGTGTAAGATTATATTTTCTATTGAATTTAATAATGATCAAGGTCAATATATGTATTAGCATAAATTTTATTGTCATTGCAAACAAATTTAATATATCATGGTAAATAATTTCTCAAGTATTTTGTATTTTCCAGTTATGGAGAAAATGGTTTATTTTTGTGGAGGTACACAGCGATAAGTGGCAGCGATACTCGGCAACAATTGTTTCGTAATACCAAGAATATTTTGATCGTTTTAAAGTTTTTTTTTTCATGACCGAATTTTGCTTAGAAGCAGGTATGTCAAATTTGGTGAAAACCAAAGCAGTAATATCACATACGGCCAAAACATACTTTTGCCAATTTTATTCGAGATCGGTTCTGATTGGGAAATACATATGTCCCTCTAAATTAATGTAAATTACATTACAAGCACTCTGAGTATGTCAATTAGATTGAATTTTTGGATCATACCAGACAATTTTCCTAAAATTTAGTGGAAATCGTTTCAGATTAACATAAAGCTTTCAAAGATTGTTTCAAATTTAGATTGCTCATTCCAAAACGATCATAGTTGGAGTGATTTATTTCAAATAAACACCCAAAATTAAGGTTTTTTGAGTAGTGGTGGAGTGTGTATTTTAGTATGCCTCACATGACTTTTGTCCTTTCCTGATGTTAAATTATGTATTTAGAAATCGCCTCGTTAAAGAAAATTGTCGTCATACATCCAGGTTTTGATATGAGCCTACTTGCTATTTCAAAAGATAGTTTCGCTTTTGTTCGGTAGTTTTATTTAAGTGCATTTTTTCAAACATCCACTTAATCTCGATATAGCACTAAACATTGCTCAGCCTAGAAAATGTTAAAATTATAATCATACCCAATTCCAATGGTTCGAGTACCATGCGGAATGTTTTCAATTTCAAAATTCAAGTTTCAGCCCATTCCACCTCCTTATCTAGGGTGATATTGAATTTCAGATTTCCAGCTTCAGCAATGCACACTCTTAGGTAAGCATTTTCAAAAACACGTCATTGTCTAAATCCTATACAACCACAAAACTCATACACTTCCACCAAATTACCAAAAATTAAATTAAAAATATTAAAAAATAAACAATTATTTTTAAAAATTAGATCTGATTTATTTTATAGAGTTTGAGTTAATTATATAATAATTTAAAATTAAAAAAGAATTTTAACAATATTATTACAATATTTTGGTTCTCCTTGCATCGATGATATTGTCGAAACTGACCATTAAGACATCCCTAGTGATAGCAGCTACCGATGCTCTGTGGCAATGGGACATTCTCAGCGACGATAAGGCATTTATGAAAAGGCATGTGCGATAACCCAACAAGGACACCTAGAAGATGCAGAACTTTATGCTCTGGTCTTTGTTGGCTTGTTTTCTTTTTTTTTTTTGACTCAGCTATACTCGGCAATGATATGTGGTCACCATTCTGGCGGCCATAATGTGGGGATCCATGAGTTGGGCTCGGTTTCATGCAAATTTCAGTTGCGCTTTTGTCATCATGCCATAACTGCACATTACCTTGCGACTATAAGTCGATGGAGATTTATACCTCTGCACCTCACGATTTCTGAGTGTGCATACCTTTTAAGAGACAATTACCCCTGCCGTTTTTTCGTTACCTATATCACGTTCTATGAACGAGTTTGCATCACTCACCGATTATAGTTCAGATATTTGTGTTTAACTTTAACTTCCTCGATATTGTGATTTTCAGGCCTTACTGCAATTATATGTTCTCTTTTAATTTAAATTTGCAATATTCCTTACTGCACCGTGGAGCCGTTTAGGGCAGCATTTCATCCAGTTCAGTCCAGTGCCCCACCGCTATTTATGGTCATTTTTTGTTGTTGTCCTTATGCCATACTATAGAGAAAGATTAGTGCTTGGGTCACGATATTGCAATTGCATAACACGATAAGAGCTATGGTACTCAATATAATTATTATTTATGGTGGTAGAATGCAGGCGCAGTGAGCCATTGCCGTGCAGGAGCAGTGCACTGTAGTTGTGATTTTGTGTCTGATTTTAGAGAGAAGAATTGGCGTGACAGTCTGACCTGTAAGTGACAAAAAAAAAAAAAAATAAATAAAAAACACAGAAAAAAAGAAGATGAAGCATACACAGGGAACAAGTCAATTAAAATATCCCGCGCGGAATTAATTTAATGGTAACTGGGGAAAGAGGAAGAAAGGGAAAGTTAAGGCCAAATTTTAGGTAAAGTTAGTGGGTGCGATTGATGAGTGGGAAGTGAAATATGAATGAAAGTAAAGAAAAATAGAAGAGATTATGAGCATTAATGTGAAAGTTGCTGGAAGGATATTAAGTGGATTATTTTCACATAATGAGACAGATGACGATGGAAATGATATTTTCGAAGAGAAATATATTTAAAAAAAAAATACTTTAAATAATTGAATCTGTAATAATTTGTAAATTATGCGAAAAGATAAAAGGCAGTAAAAACCTTAGATTTTTATATGGTTCTATGATGTTTATATTTAGCAGATCTTTGTACAAAGTCAGTTTTTAAATGTTACTGCTTAAAGAAGTCAACATTTGGAATAATGATAACATTCGAATATAGGTGTTCAATATATTCCAATCAGACCGATATTTTCCATAGGGTCGAGGTCACAGCAGAATGTTAGAGGGAAGTTGGGGAAATAGTGGACCGCTCATCAAGACCCGAATTAGAATTAGAAAAAATTATTTTCGAGTTTTAAAGGAGTATATTTTAACCTCTATGGTTTATGCTCAATTAAGTTACTAAGGCTTAGAAAAGAGTTAATATTCGATTGGGGTGATGTACCAAATTTTATAATACCGATGATTTACTTGTGATATTTTTAGAGGTCGTAGGTTTTTGGAAAATATTGGTTTTAGAACTATGAGGGTTATTCAAAAGGTGAACAATCATAAAATCTGCTACTAATTGCAAATTAAAAAAACGAACTTTGATATTTCGAATGATTTTGTTTGTATGATTAGTGGTGCTTCCCAATATCTTGAGAAACTCGTTCAATCTATTCCGAAGACGACTTTCCCTCACAAATTATACTGTGGCCTAAATCGATTTTAAATTTGTAATAAATGTGCATAAACAATACCTGGCATCACTGTATGCTATATGGCATACAAATGTCCCTGGGTGAGCATTCAATTTCTATTTTTGAGCATAATACTTACATTAACTTCAAGAACTCTCGAAAAATGAAGCCCCACTTATCGGCTTCTGCTTCATAAATTTAATAATTTTTTTTCCTGCTTTTCATTTAAACCTTAATTATTTCTTCTCTGTGGAGCTTATTATCGCTATGGCGATCGCAGGGATACCCAAATAAACACAATGTATGTGAATAAATGTATTAAAAACAAATTGTCTTAAATACTCTCCTGGCTGAGCTTAGGTAGAATCTTAATTTTCGGCATAAAAGGACAATGATTTAATATATTTGCTAAAATTGTCATGGCGATGAACACACGCACATATATATACATGAATATAGAAAACACATAGAGGAGTAATGTTTAAAACATTGAAAGATTAAGCTTTGTTACTAGGGCCATACTAATATTTCTGAAAATATTGGACATGAATACATAAGAATTTATACATCGATATTTTGCTGGAGAAGCTCAATTTAATTTGTGCTGTAATTGTTGCTTTAATTAATTATGATTTTCTTTTCAAAAAAAAAAAAAACTGCTACTAAAATGCCCTTCAAGTTTTTTCTATTATATGTATATACGGATTGCACAGGTAAATATAGTAAAACTTGTTTAAAATATTAAAAGTAACGTATCTAAAAAGTGTGGTCTGCAATTCATACAAGTGCCAATTTCACTTTTGAAATTTTAAATTGTTATGTCGAAAACTTGAAACAATTCCGTTCAACTTTTCCGTAAACGTTTTTAAAATAATATTATTGGCAACGTGTGTGTTTTTCCTTGAGGCTTTGTTTCTTTAACAAAAGTTTTGCTCCCAACAGCTTAGAAAAATCTAAGATGTGTGGAAACGGTGTATCTTTGTTGATTTGAGATTTGGCACTATGACATTTTTTTTTTGTTTTCCAAAGATTTTTCCCAAACTTTGTTGTGCCGCAAAATAAATACTTTTCGCAACAGCTTTTCCTACCATTTTCCATTTTCTTTCATTTGTTTCATTCTTCCCAATAACTTTGCTGTTATATTGCCTGTGAATGCTTTACAGGGTTTTCCCTTCTTTTTTGCCTCATGACATACGACAATGAAAATGTTTCGGCTCATGACATTCGTTTGAGAATATAAATCTTAGGAGAACTATGAACAAAAAAGGAAGCATAATATGGGATAATTGCCGGATGATCCGCTGGCACAAACTGCCACTGGAACATTATTAACCTTTGTCCTCAAACAACTTAAGGAAATTTGATTTCCTTTTTCAAAGGACATGCAATTTGTTTATCATGGTACATAATTTTTATGCGTCAATTTTTTATTATACATTGTTATTATGTTTAATATAGTCATTCGACAGGTGGGTGAATGAACATCGTCGGATTAAATAACCTGAAGAGGTGTGCATTTTTTCGGCAAAAAATTAGGAATTAGCTCTTAAGCATGTAAGGGTCTATAAGGAATGTTGTGCCTTTTTTGGTTGGACTGCACAAAAATTATAGAAAAAAGTTAATTTAGTCAAAACTTTGCAGAGTGATTTATCAAAACTGTTCAGTGTCAGTCCACTTTTTCCGGCATACACCAAGAAATTATGGACATTTCGAATAATTATTACTCCAGTAGCATACCAAATATATCTCCGATATTCTTTAAAATCTCCACCTTCTAATATTTTTATCACCTCTAGATATAGCGTTGAATGTATCATTAATTTATCAACGAGTCTCTAGGAAATTCGAACATTAAGTATTTGAAGTGTTTTAATATACCATGGTGTTACTTTTTCGGAAAGAGTCAACATTTTTTCAATTTTTTATTGGAATCAAAATTAGGAAGAATGCCTGATTGTATGGTCATAGGAATCGGTGTTGAAGAGTATGAAGAGTACCAAATTTTTACCTATATTACAGAACAGTATGGCTTGTTTGTTCGGGATACCGTAGTATTTGGTGTTGCAAAATAGTCAGGCTTTATCCCTTTATTGTTGTTTTTTTTATAAAAACAACGTTTGTTTATTAGTGGAGAACGATGGTAATGTTTACCAGGGGTAAGGCAGGGAATACCTAGGTTTCGGAAAGAGCCACCAATCCTCATCAGTTTCCTTGTTTTTTGTCTGGGATATTCTCCCCAGAAGTTATTTTAAAAATAACTTCTATGACAAAAAACATTTTTTACCCAAGTGACGAGATCGTAAGCTCATTAGAAGAGGAACCAAAGAATTAAATAAAACTAAAATTCTTTTGGAAAGTCTTCTAAATCAAAAATTTTCATGAAAACAACAGTATCAGAGGAGGCTTGGGCGGCCATCCTGTGTAAGTCAAGGTCGTTATTACTACAACCAAGAATTTAAACATCTTCATATGTCGACGGTTTAAATAAATGGTTAAACTCCCCACGGTCCTGCCTAAAATCTGGTATTTCGGTAGTAAAAGTTATTTCAAATATTAAATTGAATATTTTTGACCTTTTTATATTTTATGAACTTCTAGTTGGAATTAAGAAAAATCCTGTCCTTTGAACCCCTTTCTAGCAAAAATTACCTTTATGCAAATATTAACGGCTCTAGATTCAACAGTGTCGTCCAGAGAATAATGATAATTTAATTTGTTTTCTATCTTTAAAAGCAGAACGTGATGCTCAATAACAAATATGTTTTTTTAGAACAGTGTTGGCATTTCTCTTCGGAATACCGTAGTAATTTGTTGTTGCTAAATAGTTAGGCTAATCCTATTATTGTTGTTTTCATAAAAACAATGTTTGTTTATTAGTGGAGAAAGATGGTAATGTTTACCAGGGGGTAAGGCAGAGAATATCAAGGTTTCGAGAAGAGCCACCAATCCTCATATGTTCCCTTACTGTTTGTCTGGGATATTCTTCCCAGAAGTTACTTTAAAATAACTCCTATGACAATTTTTTTACCCATATGATGAGGTCGTATGCTCAATAGAAGAAGAACCAAAGATAGAACCAAAGATTTGGAAGATTTTCCAAAAGAATTTTAGTTTTATGAGGAAAACATTATTCGCAATATTTCTGTAATGTACATATGTATAAAAAAATAAATTGCACTTTGCCACTGTTCGACATTATTGTATCCAGACCTACAGACCAATGCACTACATAACACGTAAGGAGCACAAGTGTCACTAAATCACATGAAATTGAACATAAAAAAGAAGTTCCTTAAAAGCAATGCTCAGTGACCCACACGTGTTGGATAAAAATGTGTGACGCACATACCAGACATACTTTGATTTACACATGGTTGATTTGTCAGTTTTTTCCATACATCCACCAATATGCCCCCTGAACAGGCATAAATAAAAATTGATGACATTCTTTTTAGTCAGTTTTCCGTTTTACTTACTTAATATTCGATTTCTGAGTGAAAATCATCCAGAAGCATTGCAAAGGGAAATAATGCATAGAGAAAGTGTGACAGCTTGTTGCAGTTTATGTGATGAGGGCATCATTGCACCGTACTTTTTCAATGCTGCTACGAATCGTAACGAAACTGTGAATGGAGAGCGCCACAGTCAGATGATATACAACTATTTTGCCCAAATGCAAGAGCTTGACACTCATGTGGTGTCTTATTGATATACGAGTTC
This sequence comes from Musca domestica, assembly GCF_030504385.1. Taxonomy (NCBI): domain Eukaryota; kingdom Metazoa; phylum Arthropoda; class Insecta; order Diptera; family Muscidae; genus Musca; species Musca domestica. The sequence continues at coordinate 41,552 of NW_026712211.1, forward strand.
GGTGAATATCTTCGGGACCGGTTAGTTGATCCCATAGGTCGTGCGTTTTAAAGATCTGGACAATTTATTTTACGGCCATGTTAAAGTCCATGAGAGATGCCGGTCGAAATCTTGGACAGTATTTGCCAAAATTGGATTTAACATATGAACCATTCGCTCTACATTTGACAGAAATAATCAATGATTCATGCCTTCTTCTGAATTTTATGTTTTTTTAACGTTTTCATAGCCCTTAGAAAATAACTCTTTATGACTCATGGAATTCATGGTAGCGTTATATTGTGGCTACACGATGACGTGGTCCTGCATACGCATATTTTTGTCATATCCTGTAGTGACCATTCAAATACAAATACAACCAAAAAAACACAACAATTCCGGGTCTAACATGAGTATTTCGAGGAGTTACAAACGTAATCGCAAAGTTAAGTTAATGGTGGAGGGTATAAAAACACATTTAAGGGTTTAAGCCGTGCTTTATGTGGGTTAATACAAAAACAAAGCATCATTTTAGAAGAATGATGTCATAAACAAACCAGAAACAAAAAAAAAAAAATAAAAAAGATAGAAAAAATCAAATCTTTATATTTTGCGATTTTATGTATTTTCTTCTTTTGAAAATCTTACTACTCTTAAAAAATTACCCTTTAATACAAATAAGTTGCTTCTTCACCTTCAAACATTCAAATAAAACGGAACAATTTTAAGACAGATATACAGAAATATGTATCATCGAAATACCATAACCTTTATTTTTAAGAATATGTTTTTATCCATTTAAAATGTCCCATCGCAGTATACATATCGACGACATTTCTTGCAGTCGAATAGCATTTGCTCTTATGTGCGTCTATGCGTATGAGGAACGATACCTACGTCATACGCCACAATGGAAATTTATGGTCTTGCTTATTTATGTGTAGTTTTTTCGCAAATCATTAACTCTGTTGCCAAAATTGATAAAATGAAATGTTAATGTTAACCATTAGTCATTAGTTACCTACGCAATTTGCTTTAAAGAAAACCAAGCTAAAAGGTTATTCAGGTCTGTTACGAGTCAAAAAATAAATAAAATTATAAAGAACAATTTATAAGTATGTACATAAATCACATTTTTCTTGGATAAAGCTATAATCTGCAAAAGGGACCTGGAATTGATTATGAAAATAATTTTGCAGTGAATAAAAATGAAATTTTCATTGAATATAATTTAATTTCCATTCCATATCCACAAAGAAGCTCTTACCTCTTCAAATATTATTAAAAAACCACAAAGTACTCAACTTCCTATTCCATCTACATTAAAATCTATAAATATGCAATGATAAGTTTATTTTTGTTTTCTATATTAATAATTCATAATTTTGTGATATGGAAAACCTACCTGGTTTCTAATAGAAAGAGGCCACTTCTTTGCAATTTTATGAAATTTTATCTTTCGACTACCTGCACTGGGTGCGTCAAACTCTTCGAGTCAATAAACTTTTATATCATCCGTCCGTTGACATTAATTGGTTTTTCTTGAATCATATTTTCCGTTCATTTTTATTATTCCCACAAATAATTTGCAACCGTGCAGCATCAGCCACGGTGAAGTGAATGACCAAGGTAAAGAAGATTTGCGATGGACAAGATTTAACGTCTATCATAAGTTGTAGAGTTAGTTAATAAAACATAAAGAATGGCAAGTGATAAGACTCATTATGGGATTTTCTTATTTTCTTTTGCGGGATTGTATTGAGTGCGTCGAGGTCATACAAAGGATATAATCTTATGCAAAACAGAAGTGCTCAGAAATAAACGGATGGATCAAATTATTGTAGTTTAGTGATATAATTGATAAAAATGGAGTTAAGTAAATAAAATTTAGGGGTAAACTGAACATTTGAGTGTAGGGTAACAGGAGAGCACAATATAAATGATTTATTCAGCAGTAGTCCTGACAAATATGTGATATGCACAATATGTATTAGATAATCTCTATGCTTTGCATTAGGTACATTGTAAAATAATTTTTCTTCGATCATTTTTGCCATACGTTGGGAAGATAACATAGAAGATAAATGAGCTCTCTGGTAAATTTAAGATATGTTGCAGTAAATTTGGGTATCAGGTAGTCTAACCCGTCGACCTTATAATTAGGCCATCATTTTTGGTTCTTGTGACAAAAAGTATATTAAATATGGCATTGGCATTTATTTCGACTTTTTTTAACTTTTATGCAATTATTTTGTTTGTAACATACAGAAGGAAACCAAATATACCCATACTTACTTCTGATTATCTACATGTAATCATATTCTAAATCGATTTATGCTTGTCAGTCTATCCGTATGTCCATGTATTTCTATAAGCAAGGTACATGTCGCATTTATTGAGCTATGAAATTTTCCACAAATCATTTTTATGGCTCAAGGACTAACCCTATTGAAATTGGGTATAATCGGCCAAAATATAGATATAGCTCCATATATATCATCATCCGTATTGCCTTTTACTGTGGGCCAAATGTATATCCATCCAAATAGGATGGAATTAAGAGCATATAACACATGGCACATATCGGCTCAGATATAGTTATAGCTTTCATATATATTGTTCATACGATTTCTTATTACACTCCAAATGCCATATTCGGAAAATACATAAAATGCAGCTCAGAAATACCTTTGCTAAATGTTATCGAGATGAATTCAGTTTTGTATATATATTGCAAACATATCTTTACTCGATCTCAAGTTTATTGTATATCAAATGGTTAATATAAGTCTGAATTGAATGGCTTTTAGCAAACGAATTCAAGGTGGAAGAAATAAACAAAATTTTGATGTCCTAAGTCCAAAATATATATGTGTACCATCCGATTTCCTATATCAATTTTTTTACAAATCCCTATTTCATGAAATGTAGTAAGACTTTTATTAATATCTTGTAAAATCTGCACCCTCCAAACATTACATGTTTTTTGTGCACCGAATGGCTAATATCAGTCTAAATGGACTGAGGTTTGGTACTTCCGACGGCATTCAGAATAAAAGCAAATGATTCAAATTTTTGGTGAAAATTGGTTCTGATATAGCTTCCATATATACGTTTCATCCAATCCAAAACAATGCTATTTGATCCCGAAAATCAGATACTGCTCAAAAATACATCTTCATATTTAACAGAATTTTACCCGTATTTCTATTGCTTTAATAAATATGTTTTAATCACCATTTTTCAATGAACTGAAATTCGATAAACCTTCCTTAAAAACGACTGCTTGGAGTAATCCACATTTGGGCCTAGAACTCATATAACGATACCTCTCGATATTATGCACTTTAATAAATTTAGCCATACATTTCGATGGAATTGTTTAAAATGTTGCATTTCATAAATGATACACGTTGTTGTTTCTTTACCCCAATATACTTATATTTTTTTATTTGAAATATTTCCTTATATTAAAACATTCACATGGCCCAAAATGACAGCGTTTTTCCTTTTTATTTATCTTCATCTGGAAATGTTCAAGCTAACGCTATCCACTCCCTGCTCGAACATAATTAATTGCTCATTATTAATTTGTACAATGGCTCTTCGTTTGTGGGAATCCTTAAATTGACTAATAAACTTCCCCATACTGCCAGTAATTAAAATCCTTATTATTCTGCGCTGTTTTTTTTTTTCTCAATTTTTTTTTTTTTTTTTTTTTGTTTGCCGTATCAATGTCGATAGCAGAACGCATAAATGATGGGCGAGAATGGGCAGCATAAAAGTTAAGTAAGGTAAATACTTGAAAAATCAATTAAACAGGATATACGTAATTTATGACTGCCGTTATTCATGGAGTTGAACAAACAAATTTACTATGTTTTTATAGTCGAGACGGTGTTATTGTACGTACGTACGATTTGGAAATTTTGCATCGTTTGTACAAGAGAATATGCATATGTACGATATACACGGTATATAGTTTATATTAGAGCAAAATATCGTAATCATAAACTTACATATGATTAATGATAATTATTTCGGAAATGATAAGAGTAATAATAATAAAAATAATAATAATAATAAAAAAATAAAATTAATATAATTTATTATTATTTTTGTTACTTATCAATTTTTTATTATGTTTTCAAGGTAAAACAATGTTTTTTTAAATACATTTCTATATTCAATTTAAAACGTAGTACGACAACGTGCCACTCAATCAATAATATCAGATTCAATACTCAAGTATTAAATTCCACGGAAGAAAAAAAAAAGAAAAATCCTTGCCTCCCGCAATGCATACTCACAATTGAAATGAAACTGGATATTTACTTACAAGCATGACAAAATGCTTGGATTGATATACATCTTTCGTATGCATAACGAAATATTTTTCTTTAAAAATAGCTGCAATATAAATGAAGGTTATATGAGAAATAAATGGGGAAAATATTTATAATCATCATTTAAGGGTTATGTTCTTTCAAAATTAGACGTTAGACGTTAGACGTTACATATGCTCGAGTTATTACTATTTACTTTTCGATGAAGATACCAGAAGGAGTAAGCCGGAGTAAGGAGTGTTCATGATTGCATTTTGAAGAAATACTCCACATCATTCATTTCATTTGGGATACTTACTTAGAAAATGGTCGATTTAGATCCACGATAACGTGTAGACCCCATATACCGGTATTACGTATTTTGACTATTTTATTCACATTTTCAATGGATTTAATTTGATTTTCAATGGATTTGATATTCTCATATCATTGTATATATCCCCCATATAAAATGACCATGGATTTATCTTCTCTAGTCGAAAATTGTCTATGTCAGTCCAAGTATTACCTCATCTCTTTATAATGGTATCCCCTCCATATTCGACATTTTGATTAATTTAGCCAAATATCTTAAAGGGTTTGTTCCTAATAATCGCCAGCATATTGGAATTTTAAACTGATTAATTGTTCAATGATTATCCCAATTTTTAAATGAAATCATGGCAACAAGTTAAATTAACTTGAACATAGATCTTTTTCATCGCCATGCAACATCACTATACAACACTGCATTAACAAATACCTTGACAGATGTTGTTCTAATTAAAAAAATATGTTCCATTTATTCGGATTTCTCTTAATTACGTGTCACATTATACCTTCCTCCACAAAATTCACTTTTCCCATCGCTTTATTTATATGTCACTTTTTTTAATTTTTTGTAAACGTTACGAAGTGCCTAATTTTAATGGTTACAATGGCTTGAAATTGACTTTTTTCCAATCGAATTTATTGAAATATCGAAGATGAATCAAAAATATTAATAATATTAAATTCAATATTAAATGCAGCAATGGATAAAAAAATCAAATGGACATTTTTAATGTTGGCTTTCTGAAATTATTGCTGATGCGACAAAGCCGAAAAAAAAAACAATAGAAAAGTGCTAAAGCAAAACCGTGGACAACAATAAATCACAAAAAAAAAAAAATAAATTTAGCATCCAGTTCTTGTTTGCACATACACACATGTAAGTGCGTGTGTGTGCGTAGAGTCAAGTTTTCTACGATGCACACTAGGTCAAATGACCACTTTTTCTGTGCGAAATTAGTTACAACTAAAATATTGTACTATTTCAAACTAAAATGAAGGCAAGCGTTAAAGAAAGTGAAAAATTAGTAAATTAAACAAAAAATACATGATTTAGCATACAAAAAACCAGACTTTTCCGCCAATTTTTTAAATAGTCCTAGTGATAAATGTAGCTGCTCGAGTGGTTTTAGAATACATTGTGCAATCAGTTTGATTTTTGACATTAGTTATTAACCGATTTTTTCTACCACAACTGCATTTTAAAATATAAGCAGTCATCTCCCCCTCCTCCTTAAAATTAGTCACATAATCACCATCTTGAGTAAGTAATGAGAAAAGTACTATAATTTCAGTCTCTTAATCTACTTTCGCGGCGTAATGCATTATATTGGTCCTTTGTAAAATTATTTACCAAAAAAAAGCTAATGTCTCATCTGCAGAAAATAAAATTGGCTTTGTATTTTTTTCAGCACATATCTTTCTTATTTTTGAGGGCCTAGTTGGGCATGCTAAACTTTCTTTTAGAACGATGTTGCTGCTGCACGTACTAGTAAGTTTGTTTCGTTGTTTGTTGAGTTTGAAAGCTCGAATGCTTCTTTTATTTTTCCATATATTTCGTATTTTGATGTTAAAGATTTGCAGAAAAAACGCGTTTTTTTCTTTCCAGAATTTCATCGAATCTTCGGAAATATCGTCAGCACCAATTTTGTTCACGACAAAGTTGACAACAGCTTGCTAAGCTTGTCCTTTTGCGAACATTCATGCAGTCAAACTTCAAACAACTCTCATTTTGTTATAGCATGGTAACCTAGAAAAAACGATTTTTCTTGAAAAGCGCTAAAAGGTGCGGTTTATAGTAAAGTAGAATCAATTAACTACATCTTAATTGAATCATTTCTATTTACTTTTTGTCTGCCGAAATTCGCCGAAATTTGTAAAGCTTACATGAACTCGTAATTTAAAATCACTCAAACAAATTTGAGGTTATGTAAATAAGTCAGGATTTGTTTTTGTAAATAAACGATATCTACACTTTTTAATACCTGGGACATAAGTACTCACTAATAATTTTGTCTTCCATTTCAAAATTTCCTTCATTTATATCAACTGGATGAAAAACAAGCATTTGAAACTTTAGAAAATAATAGGCTGCGCAAACAGTCATTCAATAACGTGTTACATGTGTAACTTTGATTGATTGCTGTCAAGCGGTGTTTGACATTTTACAAAAACAAAGTGAAGTTTATGTTATTTTGGACTATTCCCTACATGGTGGCATCAATGATCAGTGTAAAATCGCCCTTACGAAATTCGACTTTCGCACAGAAAAAGTGGTCATTTGACCTAGTGTGCGATGTAATCTTCACCAGATACAGTAGAGTGTCGACAGACGCTGTAAGGCTAAAGGAACATAAATAAGAAGGAAATTACCAGTAATAAAGCAACATTGATTTTATTGTGTTGGTCTACACACATTCATACTACCTCATATACACGCTCGCTAACATACACAGACATAAATAACACACGAACCAAAAATCCCTAACAGATAATTGTTTTGTTTCGAAAAACAGGCTGTTGGACGATGAATTGAGAAGAGATTAGATAACTTCAACAGTGTAAAGGAAGATAAATTTCTCCCACTCGGAATCCAATTTAAATTTATTTTTTGACTTTTGAACTTTTATTCTGTAACTTTACTTCAGTTAATAATTTACAGTTGTGTCAATCTAGTTCATAATTCAGTACACAAGTTCCTAAACGTATGAGTGATTTAATAAATTTTATGAATTTCATATCACTTATACGCAGAGTTTTCATACAATCAACTGGAGTCCACGGAACTGGATAAGGAAATAGTTGGTGGTATCGAACTATATTGGCACATCTCTAGTCAAAAGCATCAATGTTCTTTAGGTTGAAGCATATCCATTCACAAGACCATTGACTGTATACATTTTTTCTCGTAAATTTTTTATTTGTTCTTGGAATTGCTTTCATTTTCTTGCTCGGCAGCAAGGAAAAATTATGTGTTGTCATTTCCCATTGGGAGAACTGGTAGTTGCGAGAGACAAATTGCAGAAAATAAGCCGTAGATAATGTTGCAGATGTCCATACCAAATCAAGATTTGTTTAACATACCATATCGTATTTTATAATTGATTTTGATTTCATTTCCAGTATTCCTGTTTCGGTAGCCTCCGAAAATTTTGCAAGGTTGAAGATTGTTTTTTTTTTTTTTTGAGTTTGTAAGCAAATAAACATTTTTATTTGTTTTTTTTTTGACGTATTTTGTGTATCGGCATAAAGCAGATATTATATTTAGCAGTTTGATTGGAATTGATGATGATGTTTCTATAAACCAGGAGGTTAAAAGTAGACAAGCCCTAAATGCTAACATATGATTTTCATATTTGGATAAGTGGAAAGGATATTTTTAACTGCTGAAATATTTCTATTTTTCGATTAATTTTTTATTTGTAGATATTTAAAAATTTGAGAAATATAAAAATATGTTAGCTTTATTAATTAAGGATCTTTAGCATTTGGTATAGTTTGAACTCCCTCGCGTTTGAATGCCTAATTTCTCAGAGGGAGTGCTAGAAAAGTATGTTATTGACATATCTCTCCCAGTAAAAACTTGTATGCAGCTTCTATTAATAGGTAGTCAAAATGTGATATTGAATATCTCGGATAAATTGCAATTTTATAAGTGACACTTTGTTGAAATCGGCTTAGTCGTCATAAACACCATTTTTAATTCTCATTTGATTCACTATTGATCTGTACTAAGCAAACAGAATTTATTCGATGTTGATGTTTTCAAATTGGCGTTTCATGTGCTTTTTAGGTACTTTATGATCAATTGTCTTTTTCGCTCTTAAATTGATGATATATTAACTAAAATAAGTATGGAACTCTCTTTTACTATTACAATTTTATGACTTCCAAAACTTTACTATTTCTTAATTCCGACGGTTGTCCAAAAATTTATTGATAAAATGCAATGCTTGTGTCAACATAGTTTTCTATTTCAATTTTTGGTCATTTACAACACTCATCCATTTCATCCCACATTTTCAATGTATTTTTATAAAAAAGTGTGACGAAAAGACACACACGAGCCAAAATTGTAAACAGTCCATTGAGTGCATTACATAAGAAAAGATGTAGAGCATATCCAATCCAATTATTGGCAACTCGCAAGCACATTTTTAGGCGCACACTTTAATAAAGTATGAGGGTAACAACAACAAAAAGCAAGCATCCCACACATGTCCAGCCCACGTTATTTTTGGGAAATAACAAGAATTAAGTTAATATTCACTTTTCTGGCCCACGATACAAAATGATGCCAACTTTTATGACATATTCAACTATTTTTAGTATTTTTTTTACAGAATTCTTAATGATTTTGGGTGAGGAATGCACAGCAAGATAATGTTATTATTTTTGGAAAATTTGTTAAAAAATAGACTTGTTACACAATTCATTAACAACATTACCCACAATCGGCTTAAATTGCTCTACCCACGCATGGGGAGAAATGTATTTAAGCCCTAGGTGTTTGTTTAAAATCCATTGTAAACGTATGAATTAGTAAGGGGCCTTGGGATACCATGCTAAAAGGACACTTAACCTTAGTCCTCTGCAGGGATCTAACTAAAAAAAGAAAAAAATCATGTGGCATTCGAAACTTAAAGGAAACAGATAGTTGAGCTGTGTCTTTAACAAGGGACCATCTACATTTTAAGTGTCGTATGACGTAAAATTCGTACACAATTACATTATGATAAACACAATTTTTTCTCGGAAATTCCATTCGTCCCAATTACATTGCAGCCAGACTCGAATGTTTTATTGAAACTTTTATAATTTCCTAAATTTGTACCTACAGTTAATTTCCTCTGTGGCTTTTTATGTAAAAGACATTTTTTAAAAAGTCGTTTTATTGAAATGTTCCTTCTTTCTCCGTCACATTCCTTCTGTGTAGACCTGAACAACAATTCGAAAAGTTATCATTACTTCAAGGAAATGAGACAAGTAAAATAACTTTAATTACAGTAATGAAATGGAATACAGTTATGAGCCTTGAGGTATGTTTTGTTGAATTCTACTGCATGAATTGAAGGAGTTTCGAGTTTCATTAATGTCAATAGTAAATATAATTCAGACGAATTAAGCATTGTTGTGGGATATAATTTAGAAACAAATTGCATATTTTGTTATAGGAAAATTGTAGAAATACAGAATTGACGTAAAACATTTCAATAAAAATAATAATGAATTTTATGAAGGAAAATAGAAAGAGATATTTACTGACCTAGAATCGAAATATATATTGCCAAAGGTTTTTCTTTCTAAGAACCGGAAAACAAACTATCGTTGACATTTCCAAAAAAATGTTTTTTTTTTTATATGGCAAACAGTTGTTTACCCCTAACATTACCTCTTCGAGTTTTATTTTTATTTTATTTATAACATTTTATATTATATAACTTCAATTTTTTTATTGCTTAATTTGGGAATTACACCTTACCTTAGTGTGACACCAATGTTGCGATTTCCCCAATTCGCCTTCGATTTCAAAAAAAGCCTTCGATTTCTATAAAGCATATAGTTTATATAAAAATTTTGACTTGTTTTTTCAGGGAGAAGCTTAAATAAGGACTTCGATATTGGTTGAAATGTTAAAATGAGCGACGTTTAAAGGAAAAACTAATTTTATTAAAGTTATGATTCAATATATATCTTTTATGGATAATAAATGGCAGCGTGTAAGCAATTTTGTGCAGAAGATAGGAGAAGTGGTGACCGTTCACTAGAACATAAATTCCACACTAGATCTTATGGTTGTAAATATGTTGAAATGTTAAAATGTATACAGGGTTGCCCATATTCGACGGACCTTTGGGCCAATTCCAATCGACGAGGCTTGTCCGCAGGCAACATTCTTTTCGTCAATTGAATTTTGTACGGGAACAAATGCAAATCGATACGAATAATCCGTTGTAAAGTGGACCGAGCCATGCCCAACTGTTGAGAACGGCGTTTTTGTGATGTTCTTGGGGAGCTCTCAACACTGGCTCGTACGGCAGCGTTATTCTCGGCCGATCGCCTTGGTCGACTTTTATATGGCCTCTTCGGATTAGAAAGAGCATTACCAGTCGAAAATTTTTCGTATGAACGCTTAATGGTGTTCTTAGAAGTTGAGATTTCACAATTGATCTCAATTGACACAATTGACTATTTCAGAGCGCTCGCGTGGCGTGTATTGGTTCATGGTAAAAATCTGCTTGGACTGACGCTTCAAACGCGGTATGTCATTAAGCGATGTGACATCTCTGTCAAAAGTTATGGCGTTGCCAGATGGGTCCGTCGAATATGGGCAACCCTGTACTATGGTTCCGTTTTATGATTGCTATACAAAAATGTGGACCGGCATAGACGATTATTTTTCATCGAAGGTGGAAATCCCAACACCAATATTACAAAAAAAACATTGTAATATGTGCTAAATTACAGCTACATCAAGTATTTCCCTTGCTCAATACGAAATTTTGCAATTTTAACTTACTTAATTTAGTTTTGTCAGAATAGTTCATAGTTCAGTGCACTAGTTCCTAAATGTATGAGTGATTTCATAAATGACATCTACGTCATATCACTCATACGCAGTGTTTTTATACAAACTAAGTCCACGGAACTAGATAAGAAACTATTTCGTTCGAACGAACTAGACTGGCACACCTCAACCAGTATTAGTAGACCCGAAAGTTTCCGCCTTCAAAATAGATCTAAATTTAGTGATAGAAATAACGATATTGCCTACGAGAGACATCGTGTACCCCAGCCTGATAGAAAGACATATGGATAGGCATAGGAACGTCGTTATCACTATAAAACTGTTATACAAAAAAAAAAATGAAATATCTTCGGAATTTTTCTTTGTTGGATATGAAATTACGGATTTAATGTCTCTTTAGAACAACTCTCCTACAGGACATTTGAAGTCGATCTTGGGGTGTCCGTCCGTCTGCCTGTCAGTATAGAACAAGAAAGAATTATCTATTTTTGTTCAAATTCTAATATTTTTATCAGTGCTATGTCAGGTGCGAAAAAGAGAGTATTGACCCAACTCCAGCATGTACCTCCCAAAAAAAGGGCCAACATTTTAAATAATTATAAATTTTATAAGTTCTGAAATAAGTGTGTATCTTTAAATTCCGCACATCTTAATATTTTGATTAAAAATAGATCTGGTATAAAGATGAAATATATGGGCCTTTTACTTCTGGTACCTCCCTCACAATGGATAAACGTATTTCAGACATATCAATTAATTTACCAACACAAGACCTGATTTCATGATATAAGGGACTACTTATTCTGGGACCTCCCCACAACGGATTGAAATTTGGAATAACCCTGAATATTTCCATCAACAAAAGATCCAGTATGCAGGTGAAACACATTTGCTTACACCTTACAGGGTCAAGATTTTGAATAATTGTTACTCGTATAAAATGTGAAATAAGATATTTTTACCAACACAAAACCTGGATCTGGAATGGTGGTGAAATATATCGGATCACACCTTCTGGTACCTCCCACACAAGTAGTCAAAATTTTGAATAATTATATCTCATAAGATACGAATTAAACATCAGATTATCTTCGAATCTCAAACATCCCCGATACCCAATATCTGCTGCGAGGATGAAATATATTGGACCACTGCTACTGGCAACTCCCCCATACGGGTCAAAATTTTGAATAATTATATCTCTCAAAAAATGCGATTTTTTTCAAAATTTAGCACATTACAATATTTTTACTAACATAAGATCTGGTGTGAAGATAACAGATATCGGCCAATATGAAGCAAGTCAGCGATTCTTTTCAAATTTGGTATATCTAAATATCTCGCTCAACCAGGGATCTGATGTGAATAAGGAATCTATGGGTCCACTCCTTGTGGTAACTTCCCTACAAATGTTGAACATTTTGAATATCAATTATTTGCATTGGAAATAAATGTTTGATTTTATTTAAAATTTCCATATTTTTATCAATATTAGATGAAGTGGTACGCTTTATTAGATACCTCACTCATATTTCAACATTTTCCTGAATCTATCACATATCTCATAAAATGTGAAGAAGTAGTTGATATAGCACAAATCTTGTACGTCATAACATTTATATTAGACTTAGGTCAAATTCGAAATGAACAATATTGGCCCACTTGTTCGGAGTTCTCTCCATAAAAAGTAAACAGTTTGAATAATCATGACGTAAGGTTGGATGTATATATCTGTTGACAAAACCCAAAAACAAAACAAAACTTGTTTCTAATATAGAAAAAAAAAAAACTCAGAATAATGACCTGAAACTTGGTGGAAATGACAAAAGTAAATAACTACATTATCTCAATTTATTAAAATTCTGAAGCTATTATCAATACCTATTTATTCCAAACATACACACAAACAAAACATACAAACTTAACATATATGAACTGATCATTACACGCAATTTAAACATTTGAGATCTGAAAATAAAAAATTAAATGAAAATTAAAAATCAATGCATTGTTTTATTTAAAATAATTCAATTTTATTTCTTAAAATCAAACATAAATGAGCCATGTAATAATAAATTACTTACTATTTTCAACGAATATTGCGATATATTATTTTTTCTAAATGCTATTGTTGACCATAAATAAATATTCCATTGGCATGTCATGCATGCATATGAATAATACAAAGTTTTGTGCATTTTTGTTGTTATAATGGACATTTATGAACTTTATTTCTTTCATTTTCAATGACTTTATTAAAAACTCTCGAACATTGCGAAGAACAAGTAAAAAAGTATCGGTCGGTTTTGCCGACAGATGGATACCCTCAGCCAATGTTCGATTATTTTAAAATATTTTGACTTCTGTTATGAATTTTCAAACTCTTGACCCTCTATGGAGTGGGTTTGGGAATAATGGGTCAATATTGTCTATATCGTATCGGACCTAAATAAATATGGGAAATCATAAATTCCATATTCACCTCAGGATTCTGGATGAGAGACATATATTTAGATATAGCAAGTTGTAAAGAATCGCTGAGTTGTTTCGCAATTTACGACATATCAAAGTATTGAAATTTTTGTCCCTTTGTGGTACGAGAAGTGGTTCGCAGATATGTATCATATTTACAACAGATATTGTTTTAGCAAGAATTGTTCGTCAGTGTGAAATTTAAAGAGAGTTGGATGCTTATATCGCTTTCATTGTGCGTTATGTTTTTCAAATTTTGAACCCTATGTGGAGCAGGTAGCAAAAGAAATGGTCCGATTTTAATCATCTTTATAACAGATCTTGTGTTGATGAAAATATTTAGATGTACCAAGTCTGGAATGGAATTTTGAGCGTTTGTGGGGGAGGTACTAGAAGGAGTGGACCGATATATTCCGTCTTACTACCAGATCTTGGGTTCATAAAAATAGTAGGATGTGTGAAATTTGAAAACAATAGGACCCTTATATCACAATTTTTAAGAGTTATAATTATTTTTTAAGAGTTATTATTATTGAAAATATTGACCCTTTGTGGGAGAGGCACTTGATGGAGTGGACCAATATTATCCATTTTGGCACAAGACCTAGAACTGATGCAAATATTAGGATTTTAGAACAAAATTAGATTATTGCTTCCCTTTCTGTGCAAAAAATATGTTTTTTTGCAAATTTCGACCATTTTTGGGAAGGTACCAGGAGGAGTGGACCGATTTTGCCCATCTTACCTTTGGTTAACATAAATATTGGGATATGTGAAATTTGAAGAAAATCGAACTCTTACATCACATTTTATGAGAGTTGTAATTATTCGAAATTCTGACCACTTGTAAGGGAAGTACTTGATGGAGTGGACCGATATTGTCCATTTTCACACCTGACCTAGCACTGACACAAATATTAGGATTTGCCAAGTTGGAGCAAACTCAGATTATCACTTATTTTTCTGTGCAAAAAAAATATTTTTTGAAAACTTCGATCTTTTGTGGGGGAGGTACCAGAAGGAGTGGGCCGATATTGCCCATCTTCGAACTCGATCTAAATTTGACAAAAATATTACGATGTACCCAGTTTGGACCAAATCGGATACTCCCTTCGAGAGTTATCGTGCGCACCAGCCAGCCAGACAGACAGACGGACGGACATCGCTAGATCGACTCCAAATGTCCTGAAACGGATATGGTCCAACGAGACCTAGGGTCTAAAACCGTTATTTCGATGAGGCACGTTTTGGCCGTGTCAAATGATATATACCCTCTGTAGCCATATGGCTGAGGGTATAACAATAAAGAAAGGTCAAAAGTTGGGCGGCGTGGTCTATATGATACCATACACCACTATGCATATTTAGTAACGATGTCCGTCCGTCCGTCTGTCTGTCTGTCTGTCTGGCTGGCTGGTGCGCACGATAACTCTCGAAGGGAGTATCCGATTTGGTCAAAATTGGCTACAATGTAATATTTTTGTCAAACTTAGATCGAGTTCGGAGATGGCAAATATCGGTCCACTCCTTCTGGTACCTCCCCCACAAAAGGTCGAAATTTTCAAAAAATATATTTTTTGCACAGGAAGAGAAAGGATAATCCGAATTTGCTCCAACTTCGCAAATCCCAATATTTGCGTCAGTGCTAGGTCAGGTGTGAAAATGGGCAATATCGGTCCACTCCATCAAGTACCTCCCCCACAAATGGTCAAAATTTTGAATAATTACAACTCTCATAAAATGTTATGTAAGAGTCCGATTGTCTTCAAATTTCACACATCCCAATATTTATATTAACCCAAGGTCTGGTGTTAAGATGAACAATATCGGTCCACTCCTTCTGGTACCTCCCCCACAAAAGGTCGAAATGTTCAAAAAATATATTCTTTGCACAGAAAGAGAAAGGATAATCCGAATTTGCTCCAACTTTGCAAATCCTAATATTTGCGTCAGTGCTAGGGCAGGTGTGGAAATGGACAATATCGGTCCACTCCATCAAGTACCTCCCCCACAAATGGTCAAAATTTTGAATAATTACAACTCTCATAAAATGTTATGTAAGAGTCCAACTGTCTTCAAGTGTCACACATCCCAATATTTATATTAACCCAAGGTCTTGTGTTAAGATGAACAATATCGGCCCACTCCTTCTGGTACCTCCCCCACAAAAGGTCGAAATTTTCAAAAAAAAAAAAAAAAATTTGCACAGAAAGAGAAAGACTAATCCGAATCCGAAAATGGACAATATCGGTCCACTCCATCAAGTACCTCTCCCACAAAATATTGAAATTTTGAGTACCCATGAAGCTCATAAATCGCCAAATTAACATCCGATTCCATTTAGACTTGGCACATCTGTCGAAATATTTATATCATATTTTGGGTCCGATAGGAAATGGGCAATATTGGCCCATTCCTTCGGGATCTGCTCCATAGATGGTCCATAGATGGTTAGTAGAGAAACACTACTAGCAAAAATTAACAATATAGGTTCACGCTTTGATACAGCCGTTGTATAATAATTTTCGATCTTGTTTTCGCAGGTAACAGAGTTGTAAAATATTGTTTGATACATGTGGTCGGACGCTCACAATACGCTCGCACTATATGCCGATATTAGTCTTCACTCGGTAATAAAAAATGTTCTTTTGCTTTGTAGTTTCTTAAGCCAATCAATAACCAATTATTTTCTACCTACAGATAATGCAGAAGGTAGTTTATTTACACTAGCATTTATTTGGCTTATACAGCTCCAAATGTTTTGCTGGTATTGGCTACAAAGTCAATACGCCGGTAATCTTGTTTTCAAAAACATAGAAATCATTCAGAATAATAACCTGAAATTTAGAGGAGATGACAGAACCGGGGCTTTTATTTGTAATAAATAACTCCCCTTATATAAATAGTTCATTCCATAATATTATAAAGAAAAGTTAATGAAAATTAACAATCATTGTGTTGCTTTTTTTGAAGTATTTCAACCAGTTTTTTCTTCAAATCGAACATTTTTAACTCTGGCATGAACTACCTACTTTCTATTCTCCATACCTTTTGTAATAAATTATTTATACTGAATTGTATTCTCTACCATAAATCAATATTCTATTGACATGTAAGGCATGCATGAGACTAATGAAAAATTCTATGAATTTTTAGATTTTGTCATAAACATTGTTATTATGAGCTAAACTGAATTTCTTTCTTTCTTTTTTTTTTAGTAGTTGATACAAAATGCAGACTTTTAGACGAAAGTGACATCTTTTGTGTTTCTTTACAAATCAGACAAGTTGGCAGAGGGACAACTGCCTCAATTTTGATTGATATACTATTTTCAATGACTTCATTATAATTTTTATATAAATTTTGTGAAAAAAGGTGGTTGTACGATTTATCTGGTCAATGTCTTGTTACAGCGCGAACAAAAAGCAACAATGGCAGCAAATAATTGAGAATGAAAATAGCAGAGCTCCAAGGACAAATGACCCTTCGATCAAAGTTAAATAAATGCATAAACATTGGCAGCAATGTCCATTGGCCTTGCTGGTGGCTGCAGACAATTGCTGGGATTTGAATTTGCAATTTGTGTTCAAATGAAGCAGGCCATCCAATTCGAAAACCAAAATACCTAAAACAAAAATTCCAACTACAACTGACCACACGATGTACTTTATATTCGCATTGAACTGAAATGTAGGGCATTGTCTTTTGGGGTATTGAAGTGTGTTGGTGTGTGCGAGTGTATAAGTACGGTATTCGAACCAACATAGTATTTGATGTTTTCGATTTTTATGAACAAAAATAAAACTGCAAACTATCATAAAATTCCTGAGCAAATTCTTCCAATTGTTGATTTTGAAAGCAAAGTTAAAAGAATGCTATTTCCATACGTAAGTAGTATTAATATTGTATTAATGTTGTAGTATTAAAGTTGCGTGAGCTAATTTTAGGTATAAAAGTGTTCTGGGAATAAAGAGGTGTTCTCGGAAATTGTTATAAAAAACTCAGGAGTATTCTGGGTTTCTCTGCGTATTCTGTACACTTCAAAGGAGTGGATCAATATATCCCATCTTCCCAGTAAATAAGTGTTTGCAGAAATTATTGGATATGTGAAATTTAAAAAAAAAACAGATGCTTATTTCGTATTTTATAATCGTTTTTGCTATTCAAAAGGTTGGCCCTTTAGAGGGGAGGTACTGGAAGGAATAGTCCGATCTTTACTGTATTTACAACAGATCTACTATTGATATAAAAATTAAGACGTGCCGATTCTGAATGGAATCACATGTTAATTTCGATATTCAACGGATATTCAAAATTTTGACCCTTAGTGGGGATGTACCAAAAGGAGTGGATCGATATATTCCATCTTCACACCAGACGTTGGGTTAATAAAAATATTGTAATATGTGTGATTTGAAGACCATCGGGCTCTTATTTCCCATTTTATAATTGTATTGGCTATTCAATACATCTATACATCCCAGTAGTCTACATGAATATTTGATTAACCAGTAAAGAAAGTCCTAAAGTCGGGCGGGGCCAACTTTATGATGCCCTACACCACTTTGCTAATTTAGTAGAGCTCCACATAACAATTAAAAGTTTTTATGGGAGAATTCAATCATACACGCTATGATTATAATTTAAAGTTCAAAGGACTAAATATGCCGAAGCATTTGTATCTTTAAAATTCGGACTTGTATTGCCCAGTTGGTGCACAATTAACTTGAAATCAGATAAAGATATATATGGGAGCTATATCCAAATCTGAACCGATCTTGATAAAATTTGGCAAAGATATTTCTGAGCTGTATGTGATATATTTTCCCAAATATCGTTGTTACGGAGTGCATATTACGGCTGTGGGTAACAAATACAACAAATCGGATGAATAATATATATGGTAGTTATAGCTATATCTGAACCGATCTTCACCAAATTTTGCATACTACCTTCTAGACTCGTATGTGTCAAATTTCATCCCATTTGGGTAAATATTAGACGTTTGGTACACATTAAAAGGTAAATCGGACGAAGTTATATATGGGTGCATATAACGGCTGCGGAGGACAAAAATAACAAATCGGATGAACAATATATACTGGAGCTATAGCTATATCTGAACCGATTTCGATCAAATTTGGCATACTTATTTTCAGGCCTAATATGGTTGTATGTGCAAAATTCCATACCATTCGGGCTGATATTACACGTTTGGTGCACAATGAAAGGCAAATCGGACGTAGATATATAGGGGAGCTATATCTAATTTTTTAAAGATTATCTCCAATTTCAATAGGATTCGTCCTTGAGTCAAACAAATGATTTGTGCAAAACTTCATCTCAATCAGATAATAAATGCGAC
Source organism: Musca domestica (assembly GCF_030504385.1). Classification (NCBI taxonomy): domain Eukaryota; kingdom Metazoa; phylum Arthropoda; class Insecta; order Diptera; family Muscidae; genus Musca; species Musca domestica. The sequence goes on from NW_026712211.1 coordinate 60,552, forward strand.
CTGTATTTTGTTCACAAGAATACCTGAACAGACGGACGGACGGACTGACATGCATAAATCAACTCAGAAAGTGATTCTATGGAAATCCTCAAAAGTAACTATGAGTCTATCTCGCTTCCTTCTTCATGTTACAAACAAATGCACAAAGACATAATACCCTTACCACTATGTGATGTAGGGTATAAAAAGTGAGGACTTTTATGGGCGTAATTAACGTGGCCACTATTTCAAAGTCAAAAGATCCTTTATTTTTTTATTTTTGCTAAACTTCACAATATTTAAGACATGGCTAGAGAAATATACAATATACGTTCCGTTTCCACCCAACACATTCTGTACTTGCTTGTAAATCGTATTGTTACTGACTGAAAGTTTTAACTTTTTCAACAATAGGCTCGTAATTTATGTGCAATTTACTGCAGAAGCTGTTTAAAATACTGCATGCATGCAGGTCATACGTTTCCTCCGTCTATGAAGAGCTTTAAATTGCAAGTTTATTAAGGCAATGATGCTGGCAGTAAGGGGTAATTGTTTGGTGTGTAATGCAATTAGCTTTTTAATCCATAAAATTAAATTCTTTCATTTCAGTTCGATTTTACAACACGCAGGCATATAGTGCGGTTTTCGAAAATGAGTAGAGGCTAAGGACTACTGTAAAGCTTCCAGCCATTTTAATTTTAAGCTGCCAGCGTTAATTTAAACGCAAATTCAACACGATTTTTCCATGTATCCATTCTTCTATGCTGTGAGATATCATTAACGCACTCGATTTAATTAATCGTTGAATGTCTTTCAATGTCCAAAATGCAGTTTTAATATAAAGAGTCCTTATTGATATGCAAAATACAGAAAAAAATAAAAAGTTTAAAGAAATTTCAAATCAACCCTAAAGAAATTCAAGAAAATAGCTTGAAATTTTTCCAAAATAATTTCAGATAAAAACATGAAGGTATGCATTGAAGGTAGATAAGGACGTACAGTGCTATATTGCGTATGAGTAATTTCACACTCATCCGTTCCATGATAAATAAAATCTCTTTTTGTTACAAAACAATAAATCGTTCACAAGCATTGTTTTATGGAAATAAGCTGCAGCAAAAGGCAAATGACGAAAAGAAGGAGAGTGAAAAATTCCTTTCATTCTTAGCAATCTTTCCTTCAGTACTGTTTGGCATTATCATTGCTTTCAAGTCTGTCATGTTTTTCTCCTAAGTCTTGGGTTTTATTCATGGTGTCACCAAGTGTATTTTTAAATCGTAACAATTGTAACAATTGGAAATTTAAAGTGCAAGACATTTCCCTAAACTGTTCGTTCCATTTCCATTATTCACACACACGTGCCCATAGATTGTTCTAGGTTATGCTTTTGATTTTGTTGTTTGTTCTTTTATCTCCATTGCCTTTACATGATAGGTAATGGGTTAATCTTAACATAGCTATAAAAGCTAGCTTTTCGTATTTGTTATGTTCCGCTTTATGTCATATAGCACCGGTCCTGCTAAGGAATAATAAACAAATATATAGATACTGGCGCTGTTTTTATACCCTACACCACAAGGTTGTCAATGTATTATGTATTTGTGCATTTGTTTGTAACAGGCAAAAGGAAACGAGATAGACCCATAGTTCCTTTTGATGATCTGCATAGAATCACATGCTGAGTCGATTTATGCATGTCCGTCCGTCTGTCTATGTACTTTTGTAAACAAATTACAGTTCGCATTTATTGCCCTATCCAGATGAAATTTTGCACAAATCATTTGTTTGGCTCAAGGACGAACCCTGTTGAAGTTGGAGATAATCGGTCAAAATTTAGATATAGCTCCCATATATATCTTCGTCCGATTTGCCTTTTATTGTGCACCAAACGTGTAATATCAGTCCGAATAGTATGGAATTTTGCACGTACAATCAGATTGGACCTGAAAATAAGTATGCCAAATTTGATCGAAATCGTTTCAGATATAGCTATTGCTTCCATATATATTGTTCAGCCGATTTGTTATTTTTGTCCTCCGAAGCCGTAATATGCACTCTGTAACAACAATATTTGGGGAAATATATCAAATACAGCTCAGAAATACCTTTGCTAAATTTTATCGAGATCGGTTCAGATTTGCATATAGCTCCCATATATAACTTTGTCCGATTTACCTTGGATTGTACACCAAACGTCTAATATTTGCCCAAATTGGATGAAATTTGGCACTTACGACCGAATTGAGTCTAGAAGCTAGTATGTCAAATTTGGTGAAGATCGGTTCAGATATAGCTATAGCTCCCATATATACTGTTCATCCGATTTGTCGTATTTGTAACCCACAGCCGTAATATGCACTCCGTAACAACGATATTCAGGGAAATATATCAAATACAGCTCAGAAATATCTTTGCCAAATTTTATCGAGATCGGTTCGGCTTTAGCTCCCATATATATTTTTATCCGATTTCAAATTAATTGTGCACCAAATGGGCAATACAAGTTCGAATTTAAAAGATACCAATGCTTCGGCATATTTAGTTCTTTGAACCTTAAATTATAATTATAATCATGACGTGTATGATTGAATTCTCCCATAAAAAGTTTTAATTGTTATGCGCAGCTCTACTAAATTTGCAAAGTGGTGTATGGTATCATAAAGTCGGCCCCGCCCGACTTTAAGACTTTCTTTACTGGTTTTTCAGTTGCTAATAATAAATTTATGCAACTTCATGCTGATGATTATGCTTAAGCAAATCAAAATATGCCTAAACGCACATTTTTGTTATCTTTGTTATCACACCGCTTATCTTTGTTTAGGATAAATTTCAAAAAGAAGGGAAAAAGGGATTTGTACATGAGAATTCCGTTTAAATTAATTTTCAAAATAAAGTAATTGGAAGGAAATATTTTTTTAATTTTGGTAGTGATGGAACCGGATTGTTTCAAAAATCTCTTAAATGTGAAAAAAAACCCATTTTTGGAGACCATATGTATGTAAAATTATAGTTGATACTATAGCATTTCCAAAATGCTACAATATGTGTTTGTTATCTTCCCTGGATCCAGATATATGGGTATTTAAAACCTGTCGGCCCGATTCCTTCTGTACAAAAATTGGGGATTTTGAAGAATTTTTCTAAAGAACAAACAGACAAATATTTAAGGATTTTTGAAAGGTATTTTCCAAAGAAACAACAGACCAATAACCAAAAACATTTCGAGAGTGTTTTCTGAAGGACCATCGAGTCAAATATTTTCCTTGTCCAGTGGAAGGCCAATAATCACTAATTTTTAAGAATATTATATAAAGAACGATAAGGTCAATAATAAGGGCATTTTCAATGTAATTTCCAAAGGACAAGCAGACGAATATTCAGGGATTTTTGGAGAATATTTTCCAAGGGAATTAATGATCACTAATCAAGGTCTTGTATAGAGAGTTTTATAAGAGATTAACAGACAAATAATCAACGATATATGACCTAAATTTTTATAAATGAAAACCTCCATAAAATATCATTAAATTGTAACTTAATTACTTCTGTCTTAATCCTCCCACAACGTAATTGAGATAAATAAATGTTATTAATTTTTAGACGTTTTCCGAGTCACGTGTGTGTTGTAAGTTTTGGTTGTGTGTGTGTGTGTGTTCGTGAACGTGTGGACGAGCCAAAAGAAATTCCACCTAACACCTTTATAAAATAGCTGTTAATTAATAATTAAGTTAATCGAGCTAAAATCGTCAGAATTGTTGTTGAAATACCTTATGACTGATTGGCTTTGTGTGAAAGGTATAAGAAGGGATTGTCCCGTTATCTACCATCTTCACTTCATATCTTGTGTTGATAGAAATACTTGGATTTATGACATTCGAGGAGAATAGGATATATTTTTTTGCTCATTTTATGAGAAATATATAAATATTTATTTTGACCTGTTGCGGGGAAGTTACAAAAAAAGTAGATCGATACATCCCATCTACACATCAGATATTGTGTTATTAATAATATTGGGATATGTAAAATATTTTGACCCATTTTGGGCGACGAATGGTCCGGAACATTCCATCGTAATATCATATCTTGTTTTGATAGAAATATTGGAATGGGCCAAGTTTGAAAATAAAGAGAAATTCATTTTATGAGCATCAGGGCTATTTCAAATATTTACCCTTTGTGGGGGAGGATACCAGAAGCCCATCGTCACACCAGATATAGTTTTAGTGCAAATATTTTGATGTGTAAAGTTTGAAGATATTCTGACTTTTATTTCAAATTTTATAAGAGTTATGAATACTCAAAAATCTGACCGTTTGTGGGAGAGGTACTTGATGGAGTAACTGTTATTGTCCATTTTCGCACCCGACCTAGTATTGTAACAACTATTAGGATATGCAGCGTTTGAATAAAATTGGATGATCCATTCTCTTTTTATGATGTAAATAATTTTCTATTAAAAGTTTTGACCTTTTGTGCGGGAGGTTCCAGAAGGAGTGGACCGATATTGTCCATCTCTGAGCTCGATTTAAGTTTGACATCAATATTACGATTTTCCAAGTTTGGATAATCAGATGCTCCCTTCAAGAGTTATCGTGTATCAGCCAGGCAGACAAATCTACGAACAACTGCAGATCGATTTCAAATATCCAGAAACGAATTTTGTCCAAAGAAACCTAAAGTCTAAACCCGTTATTTCGATGAGGCACATTTTGACCGTAGCAAATGATATATGCCCCCTTTAGCCATATGGCTGAGATCATATCAAATGCTCAGAGAATTTAGGATCTTCACATAGAAGAGGCTAATATACGTACATGTTTTTGGCATTTGGATCATATATGGCATTCGATATGAAAATATGAAATTATTCCATTTTTCCCATATTTGAGTTTATAACAAGCTCAGTTTTAATTCGTTTAATTTTATTTAACTTAGAAACTAAATAGCAAATGTTGAACCACAAGGCTTTTGCTACTTTGCATTGATTTATCAAATTTGTTTACATTTGCGGTATATTTTCCAATTAGCAAACGCAATGTTGTCTACTGACTCCCTGAAGTGACTAAGTATCATCTATCCTCGAGAATTCAAACATTCCAATATTTACCCAACACTTACACACTTAAAGGCACAAACATACATATATTTCCCAATGTGCAATCAGACATGCATGAATAGCTATTCCAATTAAAATTACTAGAAACGTGACCATCGGCCAAATGCCTATCAAGCATGCACACCATTCAAAAATGACCCTCTTGGCACATCTAACGTTGACCATATTCATAAAATCTCCTTCAAGTTCATCAATAGACTAAAGGCATTTCAAGGGATATACATTTTAGTGGTAGTGTAACAATCCCCCTTCTTTAAATGCAAATCGACATCTGTGTATAAATTCCTTTGACTTCAATGGACATATCTACCGAACAAAGTTATCTGAATGCAAAGTTGTGATATGACATGAGATTATTGGAAATCTGTGGTTTATTTATTTATCTATGAAGTTGTGGTTTAGTTATTACTTTGTGCAAACCCCATACGAATATATATAGGGTAAGATGAAAAATCTGCAACCAACTTCAGGCTGCTGTCATTACTAAGCTACTCGTCTGACAGCTTTTAAAAGTATTCCAGTGACAGCTCATTATATTTTTTACAAACGTACAAAAGCATTTTGGTGAGAATTTTCACAGAAAAAAGTTATTCGCAATGAAACTCAAGCCTGACAGTGTGATTTCTTTATATTTGGCTGGAAAACCACAGGTGGCTATCAGTTAGAGCACTCAAGCATTTAAATGTGAATATTTTTTTTGTGTCCCGTACCATCGCTCGTTACTGTGATACTGGTAGCGTAGCCCGACGTCAAGGAAGTGGACGGAAGAAGGGAGCAACATCTGCAGAAATGGTTAGAAAAGTAATGAAGCGACTTGATCGAAACCTGCATCGCAGTGGCCGGAAAATGGCTTGTGAGCTGAATATATCGCAATATTCCATTCTGCAAGTATTGAAAAATGAGCTCGGGGTAAAGTTATTGAACTTCCAACACAAGAGAAATATAATAGACTCAAAAGAGCTAAAGAGTTGCTTCGCTTGCCCGAACTGCCGAATTTGGTTTTCTCTGATAAGAAAAAAGTCGTTGTCCAGCAGTTCAGCAGCAACAAACAAGATGATCGTGTTTACTTGCCAAGGAGGTCAGCTGAAAATGTGCACCTTCGGTTGGCCACCAGGACTCAAACGCCGGCCATGGTGATGGCGTGGGCCGCATTAACAGCCGATGGTCGCTCTCCGCTCGTATTAATCGACCGTGGCATCAGAATAAACGCCGAATATTATCTTGAAAATATTCTAAAGGGTGTAGCAAAGCCTTGGGAACGCAAAAAATTTTGGCCGCAGACATTGGACATTCCAACAGGACTCAGCACCTTCACCCTCAGCTTGCGCCATCCAAGAATGATTGCAAAATGAGATTCCTCGCTTCATTTCCAGCGCACAATGGCCACCAAAATCTCCGGATACCAATCTGTTGGATTATTGTGTCTGGAGTATTTTTGAAAGCAAAATTGGCACTAAAAAATACAAAAGTGTCGATCACCTCAAGCAAGCGCTTCGCCGGAAATGGGCCAAAATACCGCAGAGCAACATTCGGGCAGCGTGTGACGGTTTTATGGGCCTTTAAAGGCCATAATTCGTGCGATAGGTGACCAATTCGAACAAATCTAAATTATTCTAAAATTTGATGCTATTTCTGACATTTTTTGCTTCATTCAATGAAATTAAAGAAAAAAATATGGCGTTTGACTTTGTTGCAGTTTTTTCCTCTCACCCTGTATATCATTTATTATATTGTTTGTTATTATTTTTATGTTCCACATAAGTAAATAAACGATTCGAGCAGATGTTTTTGTATTTCTTCATTTCCACTCCGGAAATGGTGGGCGATTGTTGACCAATATGTTTCAAGGATGTCGTTCTTTTGACATATAACACACTTTCGTTTTGTTATTTTGCTCTTTGCTTTATTCCTTATCCACTACTAAAGGAAATGCCACATTTGGGCAAACATTCGACGGCGAAGTATTCAGAACTCATTTTAATTGATGGCTAAAGTTAATGCTGTATACTTAAGAATGTGAAGAGGATGTGGGAACCTTATTGAACATGAAGCAAACTTAAATTTATGGATTTTAAGTCACCGAGGTTGGGGCTAAATGTCGGTAAATATTATTATTTTATGAATAGTATCGCTTGTAATATTTTTTCTTGGCCTTTAAAGAATAACGAATTTTATCACATTATTTTCTTATATTATCCACATGAATGTCTTAAATTAGAAACAAATTTGAACAATTTAAAGATACTCATTTTCTGTATTTATTCCCAAAACAACAATTTATATTGAGTGGGAAATGGGAGGAGTCTAAAGTAAATCTAAATGCTAATAATTTCAGTTATGAGTGGAATCACGCCAAAAACAATCGATGAAATATAGCTTGATTGCCCTTTATCATACAACTAAGAAAACACTAATACAAACACCTGTCTACACTGAGCCTGTCTGTCTGCAAATAATAAGTAGGTGGGTATTTGTGAGTGTCATGTAATGCAAGTAACATGGTGCACATAAGACATCATAAATAAACTGCTCTTGTATACATATATATTATATAGCCATTCAAACATAAATGTGTGTACATAAACATGTCAAAAAGTGTTGTCGTAAATCAGGATAGCCATTGGCGTTAAAAGTGGCAAAGTACAGTATGGCAAAAAAATATATATAAGACAATCAACCGGCCATTATGGCTGCAATGGACACTCTTAAGTTTGCAGCCACTTGCAGCGGGGTGTGTCCGACATACATAAACCAGTAACGAAAGTCTTAAAGTCGGGCGGGGCCGACTTTATGATACCCTACACCACTTTGCTAATTTAGTTGAGCTCCACATAACAAGTAAAAGTTTTTATGGGAGAATTCAATCATACACCCTATGATTATAATTATAATTTAAAATTTAAAGGACTAAATACGCTGAAGCATTTGTATCTTTTACATTCGGACTTGTATTGCCCATTTGGTGCGAAATTAATTTGAAATCGGATAAAAATATATATGGGAAATATATCCAAATCTGAACCGATCTCGATAAAATTTGGCAAATATATTTCTGAGCTATATTTGATATATTTCCCTGAATATCGTTGTTACGGAGTGCATATTACGGCTGTGGGTAACAAATATAACAAATCGGATGAACAAAATATATGGGAGCTATAGCTATATCTAAACCGATCTTCACAAAATTTGACATACTAGCTTCTAGACTCAATTCGGTCGTAAGTGCCAAATTCCATCCAATTTGGGCAAATATTAAACGTTTGGGGCACAATCAAAGGTAAATCGGACGAAGTTATATATGGGAGCTATATCCAAATCTGAACCGATCTCGATAAAATTTAGCAAATGTATTTCTGAGCTGTATTTGATATATTTCCCCAAATATTGTTGTTGCATAGTGCATATTACGGCTGCGGTGGACAAAAATAACAAATCGGACGAAGAATATATATGGGAGCTATAGCTATATCTGAACCGATTTCGATCAAATTTGGCATACATATTTTCAGGCCTAATTTATGTGTATATGCAAAATTCCATACAATTCGGGCTGATATTACACGTTTGGTGCACAATAAAAAGCAAATTGGACGAAGATATATATGGGAGCTATATCTAAATTTTGACCGATTATCTCCAATTTCAATAGGGTTCGTCCTTGGGCCAAACAAAAGATCTTTGCAAAATTTCATCTGGATCGGGCAATAAATGCGACCTGTACTTTGTTTACAAAAATACATGGACAGACGGACGGACGGACATGCATAAATCGACTAAGAATGTGATTCTATGCAGATCATCAAAAGGAACTATGGGTCTATCTCGTTTCCTTCTGCCTGTTACAAACAAATGCACAAAGCCATAATACCCTGACCACCTTGTGGTGTAGGGTATAAAAACCAGCGACCATAAAGGTAAGTTATGACTCGGGGGGCACCAAATTGACATTTGCTATATACTTTATATATTATTATAAGGCGCAAAATAGTCTGGAAGATATCATAATAAAAATTAACAGGTTTATTAAAGGACAGAATTGAGTTTTAATTCGTAATTATAGTAATAGTAAATAAGTAAAAAATAAATTTCTAGAGCTGAAATTTCAAATAGATGCTATTGCGAGAAATAAATATAATGAAACATTTAGAAATGTACATCCCAGATAATACTAGGAAGCTGTTTGAAATGAATACATTTTATTCATTTACACAAAATTGAAAATAAAGTGATATTCTGAAAAAAATACACAGCAGAATAACACACTTTCCTTACTACCAAGTAATGAGAAATGTCGACTCAGAACATCCTACTTTTAAACTGAATATTGTAAATTTGATTCTCGGGATAAAAAATAATAACATACGGGGCAGAACTAAAACTGAAACAATCCTGAATGATCGAAAACGATAAATAAGTCTTTTTTACCTTGATTATGGGGAAGGAAATTTTTTTCCCGGGTTTCCAGAATTCTTTACACAAAATTCAGGTCCTGTGTAAGACTCGGATCTACAAACCGATTTTTTATAAAAAAAAAACAAAAAATTATTTTAATGATATTTATTTTATGTGATAAGGTTTTTCCAAACTACACATTTTTCAGTTGTAATTCGATTACTCCAATTGCAATTCAAATTAATCCATTTTTTTCGGATTGTTCTAATTATTCCTTTTGTAATTTAAATTATTTTAATTTTTTAATATTTGATTTTAAAATAGAACAATTCCAATTACAATTGGAATAGTTCGAATTTCAATTCAAATTTTCGAACTACAATTAGAATGATTCGAATTACAGAGAAAATTCTCAAATTATAATTACAATTTTTCGAATTTCATCTAAAAAAAAGAAAGACTTAAAGTCGGGCGGGGCCGACTTTATGATAGCCTACACCACTTTGCTAATTTAGTAGAGCTCTACATAACAATTAAAAGTTTTTATGCTCAATTAATTTGAAATCGGATAAATATATATATGGGAGCTATAGCCAAATCTGAACCGATCTTCAACAAATTTGACATACTAGCTTCTAGACTTAATTCCGTCATAAGTGCCAAATTCCATTCCATTTGTACAAATATTAGACGTTTGGTGCACAATAATATGTGAATCGGACGAAGTTATATATGGGAGCTATATCCAAATCTGAACCGATCTCTATAAAATTTAGCAAATTTATTTCTGAGCTGTATTTGATATATTTTCCCAAATACTGTTGTTACAGTGTGCATATTACGGCTGCGGAGGGCAAAAATAACAAATCGGATGATTAATATATATGGGAGCTATAGCTATATCTCAACTGATTTCGATCAAATTTGGCATACTTATTTTCAGGCCTAAATTGGTTGTATGTGCAAAATTCCATACAATTTGGGCTGATATGACACGTTTGGTGCACAATAAAAGGCAAATCGGACGAAGATATATATAGGAGCTATATCTTAATTTTGACCGATTATCTCCAATTTCCAATGTCCTTGGGCCATCGGGATAGGGCAATAAATGAGAACTGTACTTTGTTTACAAAAATACATCGATAAACGGACAGACAGACGGACATGCATAAATGGACTCAGAATGTGATTCTATGCAGATCATCAAAAGGAACTATGGGTCTATCTCGTTTCCTTTTGCCTGTTACAAACTAATGCACAAAGAAATAATACCTCGACCACCTTGTGAGTATAAAAAGTGTAGAGTCAAGCCTTTATGCCTTTAAAAACAAAAATAAGACATCGAAATAGACCCATCATTCGTTTTATGAGCTCCATAGAATCACATTCTGAGCCGATTTATGCAAGTATGTCCATGTATTTTTGTAAACAATGCTCAGATCGCATTTATTGTCCAATTGAGATCCACAAATCATTTATTGAGCTCGTGGACGAACCCCATTGAAGTAATGACGGTCCAAATTTAGATATAGCTCCCATACATATCTTCGTCCAATTCCAGTTATATTGGGATCATATGAAAATATTCGTCCAAATAGGATGTGCATCCGACTAAATTAAAAATTTATTTAATTAGGCATTCTAGATGTTATATCATGATCTATATAGAAACGTTATTTGGTACGAGAGGTACCTAATGCCTCCATCCAATTTAGTGGAAATTCATTCCGATTTGGATATTCCTTCTTAATCAGTACAAAATGCATTGATAATCGAAAAGGAAGGTTGGATTCCGTTCTCATTATTAAAAACATTGCTCCAGTCGAGCAGAACATAAATGACTATTTTTTTTCATATATCACATACATTATATAAATCATTATAAATCATCAAATACTCATCTTTGAGTCCATTCCCTCCCGTCGATGACTACCGACAACAGTCCATTGAATCAAAGAAATGTTTTAGCTCCCTAATAAAACAGTATCTTTTGACTGCCGATGACTTTAAAGTTCATCCGTCTTAGCATCACCCATAACAACAACAACAGCAACTAAACAGATGTCGTATAACTTATTTTCCGTTGTTCTGGGTATTTTTGGATATCATTGCTATTGCCTGTTCTTTGTTTTTGTGTCTTCTTATAGTCGCTTCAGTGGCTTCAACAGTTGTCGTTTTACAATAGAATGTTTCAAATAGTCTATAAATATAAAAAACTTATCCATGGCTACCACTCTCCAATGTTGAAGTTGCCAGAGAGAAGTACTGTTCGTCAAAAAAAAAACATGTTGAATTGCTGTAAATCTTGGACAACTTGGCAGTTACAAGTGAAACGTAGACGCTGAAATCACATTTTTTCTTTGATTCGCCGTATTTCTATCGTCGCTAACCAAATGATTGTCAATGATACTTTAAACAAAGCACAACTAATTTCTATGGAGGAAAAATGTTTTCTCTACTTTTTCCTTAGATTTTTCTCTGAAGTTTCGTAAATGCTGCTAGCAGTTTTCTTCGACGATGCTTGCTGGCAGATACTGGATTACTGAAAAAAATATGTATGTTTTAAGAATATGAATAAATAAGGATTGATGAAAGTTGTTCTTTCATGGGAATCTTAAGTAGGCTTTGGAAAAGGAGATTTTTTTGGAAGTTTTGTAACAATTTGTATGGATTAACTTTAAATTCCTAAGAATTCTTAAAGTAGGGGAAAATAATATGTATAGACAAAATTGGGACATTCTTGGCTCACTTTAAAACATATAAAGAATAAAATATATAATCAGTCTACATAATATTGTAAAAGATTACCAACTGATTCGGCTATAATCTACAATTTAGGGCTAAATTATGCAAACTTTGTTTGTAGAATAGTTAGACAGTTATGGGTACCCTACGAAAATACACGCCTTTGTAGAGAATTTTCTATCAGAGAAGATAGTACTAATTATTAGCACCAAATATAAGCCTTGAAGTAATTCCGTTACACGAATATAGGGAGGTCTCGTTATAGGCAATTTTCCTTCATAGTAGTGGTAGTGCACATTACGAAATCCAAATACCAAGGTTGAAACCATTTCTTTTCTTCAATAAAAAAATTTCTAATTGTCAGGGCTTCATTTCATTTAAATAATTCTCGTTAAATGTGAAATTTCTTTAATGGGCATTTATTTGAATAAATTTTCAAAAAAAAGCGAAATGAAAAAAAATTGAAAAATTCCGAACAAATTAACACGAAAAAAATTTGCACAATGCTGGTGTCCTTTTAATGTCCAACTTGACAAAATAAACAGACAAACTTGAGGTAATAAATTTTACTTACATTTCTAAGTGTAATTCGTTGTTCCAGATGTAGTTAAAAGTCACAGAGCGTATCCTTGAAAAACGCTGTTCATACCACCAGATCGTATGGGTGTGTGTGTTTATGAAACACCTACATAATAATAAATGAATATTGCTACTATAACTGGTCTGGCAATAGGCCCAGTTTTGTTGCTGTTGCTGTCTTGGCTAAAGCCAATACCATAGACATCACTGGTGTGTCAGTTATTTTGGGTGGGTAACTGTTCACTCACTTTCGGTGCTCACCCCCTAGAGGGTTTGTTAGCTTTCTGTGAATTTGTTATATTTTTGCTCCGACTGTGGCTATTCGTTGTGTGTATTAATTTAAATTTTGGTAATGTACTAAATGATTCCGGTGTTTTTTTTTTTTTTTTTTTTCAATTTTCACTTGTAGGTGGTGTATTTTTTCATATATATAGGGGGTTGTAAGGCTTAAATCAATTTATGGGTTTTGTAGTTCTTATATTTAGCACTTTTGCAGTTTTCTTTTCACTTCGAACAACTTTTTCACATTACAAACATGTTTTTCTATGTTTCATAAATATTTAATGTATTTTAAGGTTTTTCGTTTCTCTTTCTTTACAATTTGGGTTTGTTTTTGTTTCTTTTGAAGATTAATTTGAATATCACGTTTTATTCCAATACTATTATTTTTTCTTAACTTTCCATTGCTGCTCGTTGTTATTACTGCTGCTGTATTTTTTCTGTGGAAGAAAATAAAAACATTCAACTTGTCAGTGAGTAATAATTTATCTTCTTTAATGCTCTGTTGCCATAAATAAGAAAGCCTTTATGCAAAATAAAATTCTCATTTTCTCTTTCGAAATTATTAATATTTCAGTCGGGTTCATTGTTTAGAATTTTTCGTAATGAACTCCTAATGGATATTTTTGATTGGGGTTCGATAATTTATATGGCATTGAATATTTAAGCGACATTGTTAGACCGTGCATTGAATTTGGAATTAAATATTTTATGACTTTTATCAAACCAGCCATATTATGACTAAAGTAATTAGACTGATGTTAGCAATTAAGGAGAGTATTTTTTCTGCAATTTGCATACCAACATTTTGAATATGCAAAAAAATCCATATCAGAAAATCAATATCGATAAAATTTCAATAGAAATGGGAAACTATCAACTTTAGGATAAACGTTGCAACTTTAGAATAACCATAATATATTTCCTTAATTATGGAATCATTTCAGTAGCACCAAAGATTCATACTTTTCAATTTATTAGGAAAACATATTATGAAACAGAAAACAACATTGAAATTACCATAACATGGGAGCTGTATGTAAAGAAATTACCTTCAACGGACATGCTCAGTATGCACCGCCTTTATCCATTACTTGGTATCATACATGTAAGATATTTTATCTTGTTAATTGTATGGGAATACAGAGGGAGATAAAAAACTGTCCGACAGCTGCTAAAATTATTCCAGTGGCAACTCATTATATTGTTTACATGCGTGCAAAAGCATTTTATTGAGATTTTTTCAGAAAAAAATTATTCAAGCGCGATGGTGTGATTTTTTATATTTGGCTGGAAGACCACAAGTGGCTATCGTTAGAGCACTCCAGCATTTAAAAGTTAATAAATCTTTTGTGTCTCGTACCATCACTCGTTACTGATTACGTGATACTGGTAGCGTAGCCCGACGTCAAAGAAATGGAACTAACACTGCAACAGAAAGAAAATAGACTCAAAGAGCTAAAGAGTTGCTTCGCTTGGCCGAAAGTGGTGAACTGCCGAATTTGGTTTTCTCCGATGAGAAAACATTCGTTATCCAGCAGTTTTGAAACAAACAATATGATCGTGTTTACTTGCCAAAGAAGTCAGCTGAAAATGTACACCTTCGGTTGACCACCAGAACTCAAGCGCCGGTGAACTCAAGCATGGTGACGGTGTGGGCTGTCATAACAGCCGATGGTCGCTCTCCGCTCGAATTAATCGACCATGGCATCAGAATAAATGCCGAATATTATCGCGAAAATATTCGAAAATCGCACTCAGCACGCGCCACTCAAATATGGTTACAAAATGTGGCTCCTCGCTTTCACAATCTCCGGATAAAAATCCGTTGAACTATTGTATCTCGAGTATTTTAGAAAGCATGGTTGGCACGAAAAAATACCAAGATATCGATCACCTCAAGCAAGCGATTGGCGGGGAATGGTCCAATCTACCGCAGAGCAACATTAGGGTAGCGTGTGACGGTTTCATTGGTCGTCTGAAGGCCATAATTCATGCCAAAGGTGACCAATTCGAACAAATCCAGACTTATTCTATGATTTGATGTTATTTCCGACAGTTTTGCTTTCATTCAATAAAATTTAACAAAAAATAATATTGAAACTATGGCGTTTGACTATGTTGCAGTTTTTTCATCTCTCCCTGTATACATATATATACTACTTTTCGTGCGTTTGTTGTTCACATTTCCAAAACCACCTTTTTATCACTAAACCTTCTACCAAAAAGGGCCCCAATACAAAATTTCAACTTCATCTGTGTACCCTTAACTAAATTGTTTCAAGTTTAGTGTCATTTAGTACAGTTCGCAAACACTTAGTTCAAATTTCCAAAATCACTTCTATATATCAAACTTGATTCTCATACTAAATTTGAAGATTTAAGCTTTGTCCGTACAGATAATACCAAATAGTAGAATTGTAGAAGTTTAGTGCCATTGTGGAACTTTTCGTAACCTTAAAGTTGGAATTTCCAAAACTCATTTCATCCCAAGTTTCAGAATTCTAGCTCATTCCCTTTGGCCAAGTCAGTCAGATATTTCAGTAATCTTTTATATATATAGATTAAATATCGCTTTCAAAATTGGCCTTAGTTTGGCCAAATTGGGAAAAGGTTTTATCCCGTCTGTATAATTGTAGCTAATTCTGTAAGACATGACCAACTAATATATTGATACAGGTACCAAAGTCGTGCCAATTAAGTTGGGATGAACGATCTACTTATTTGTATGAAAACTCTGAGTATGAGTGCTATGAAATTGATGCCATCACTCATACGTTTAGAAACTGGTGTACCGAACTATAAACTGAATTGACACATGCTGCCAATTTACAGAAAACTAGGGTTAAAATTGTAACTAAAATACCTAAAAAAATAAAATATGTCGGCACAGTTATATGGGGGCTATCGTATTGTTTGGAATTTTCAATGATTTCAGAGACAGGCAGACATCACTATATCGACATATAATTTTATGCTGATGATATACTATACATTGTGGGGTCTAAAGGTGTTGCAAACGGAATACAAATTTAATATACCCTCTTTGTTGGAGGATAGAAAATTGATTTTTATATATATATATGTA
This sequence comes from Musca domestica, assembly GCF_030504385.1. NCBI lineage: Eukaryota > Metazoa > Arthropoda > Insecta > Diptera > Muscidae > Musca > Musca domestica. The sequence continues at coordinate 76,739 of NW_026712211.1, forward strand.
TGTATATATATGTATATATATATATATATATATATATATATATATATATATATATATATATATATATATATATATATATATATATATATATATATATATATACATATATACATACATATATATATATAAAAATCAATTTTCTATCCTCCAACAAAGAGGGTATATTAAATTTGTATTCCGTTTGCAACACCTTTAGAGTATATCATCAGCATAAAATTATATGTCGATATAGTGATGTCTGCCTGTCTCTGAAATCATTGAAAATTCCAAACAATACGATAGCCCCCATATAACTGTGCCGACATATTTTATTTTTTTAGGTATTTTAGTTACAATTTTAACCCTAGTTTTCTGTAAATTGGCAGCATGTGCCAATTCAGTTTATAGTTCGGTACACCAGTTTCTAAACGTATGAGTGATGGCATCAATTTCATAGCACTCATACTCAGAGTTTTCATAGAAATAAGTATCCCTTTAATCCCATTGCATACATTTTGGCATGTAGTCTTGAATTGATGTCCTTTACTTTAGAAATAATTATTTTTCACTCGGTTGTAATTTAATTTTTTATTTTGTTGCATTAATTTAACTAACATTCGAATTTAAAAAATGTTAGCACTTTTTTTTTTTATTTTGTCTCTCTTTTACCAATTCTTCAAAACTTTTATTGCTTTCATTCTTAATTATATATTTTCTATTAATCGAACTTTCGTTTGTTGATTGGTATTTATGTTTACATTGCATTTGCATTCCTCGTATATCTGTAGCGATACGTATAGACAGGACCGAAGTGAACCGGCTTTAATCTACAACTAAAAGATTGAAATGTATAATAGCCTCCATTCAACATTACTTTTTGTTTGTTTGTGTTTTAACTGCCAGTCTGCCTACATTTGCTGCTGTTGTAGAGTTGTGCCAATCTAGTTCGATCGAACGAATCTACTTTCGTAGACTCCGGTCGTTTGTGTGAAAACTCTATACTGTTCGTTAACATTTCGTTGTCGATTCTTGTTTCATACTGGCGGTCGGTCATGACAGATCGAACCAAAACTTTTTAAGCACACCACCATTTCTATCAAACAGAAATGAAGCACACTCATACAATTGACAACCAATTGGTAGGAACTAATGTGTACCGCTATATTTGCAGCAAAATTCATGAGTGATGAAACAAAACACAACAAGTTTTACCTAAAAACAAATACACATGCCGACACATTCCATTTCCCTTTTTGTGTTTGCCTATCGGAACAAACATGTTGTGTTTACTGCCACAATGTGGACAAAATATGTAGAACAAATTCTTTCTCATTTTAATTATTTCTTGGCTTTTTCTCAAGGCATTACACAAACGGAATGCGCAGTGAGCACAGAGCGCAAGTTCGTTTGTTTACATACAAATTTGAAAAGCCTTTCATTGATAATTTTTTTGCTCACACAACAGATTTGTGCCGACAGATGTTTCGCTCCATATTATTTTGGCGCTTTTTTTGCTTGACACTGCTTGCCTTCATTTTTGTATTCCCTCTCTCCATAGTATGAAGTATTTAATTTAGTATACCTTTAACAACACCGTAAAGTATTGTTGGGGACTTTATAAAGAATAGTATTTTTTTCTTAAGTCTGGGGTATTTTTAAAGAGTAGATCATGTTCGAAGATGGAACAAACAGGAACATCAAGGTTGGTGGAAAGTGATAATTATTTTGATATATCTTCCGTCCGATGTTCAACTGCTCAAATGCCGTAATACGCATTCAAACCCAATATTTTTTGTTATGATTGACTTCACACGAATTCCTAATAGCAACCTATTTCAATCCAATTTTCTGCCTTCTGTAGATTCCAAATACCAAATTGTGGATAATTCCCTTAAAAAATGTGGCTAAAATCGAATATCGGAAGGTACCAATAAATGGGGGACGTAGATAGGTAATTTTATGTCATAGAAAGAGGTACCCATTAAGAACTCCAAATACCAAATTTGATACCAAATTTGATCCCCGTGTCACATAAATCATCAAAATACGGAATATCATTAGATACAACTATATAAAGGTTACACAAAAATATGGGCCTATACAGGGTGAGATGAAAAAAACTGTAACAAACTTCAGACCGATGTCATTTCTAAGCCACACTGTGATTTCTGTATATTTGGCTGGAAAACAACAAGTGGCTTTCGTTAGAACACTCCAGCATTTAAATCTGAATAAATCTTTTGTGTCTCGTACCATCGCTCGTTACCGTGGTACTGGTAGCATAGCCCGACGTCAAGGAAATGGACGGAAGAAAATAGCAACATCAGCAGAAATGGTTCGAAAAGTGAAGAAGCGACTTGATTAAACCCGCATCGCAGTGACCGAGAAAGCATATCGCAATATTCCTTTCGGCAAATATTGAAGAGTGAGCTCGAGGTAAAGCCATTGAAATTCCAAAAAGTGCAAGAACTTACAGAAAGAAATTGATTCAAAAGAGATAAAAAGTAGCTTCGCTTGGCCAAAAGTGGTGAACTGCCGAATTTGGTTTTCTCCGATGAGAAAATATTCGTTGTCCAGCAATTTGAAAACAAACAAAATGATCGTGTTTACTTGCCAAAGAGGTCAGCTGAAAATGTGCACCTTCGGTTGGACACCAGAATTCAAGCGCCGGCAATGGTGATGGTGGGGGCAGCATAGATAGATAATTTTTCACTAAAGAAGATAGTACCTAGAAAATAGCAAAAATCAGCAAAAAATATATTTTTGATTTTGACTTAAGGGGATAATAGTCCTTTGTGAATATATCTGGATAACCAAAAAAGAGTTTCCAAAAATTATTGATCTCAAAAGAAAATCAACCCAACAACTTTCGAATATTTAAATAATATCTGCAAATATTTTCTCACATCATCTTAAAATTTCTGCCACAAGACGTGTGTGTTCAAAGCTCTTAAAATATCATATTAGAATATCTTTTGGCAAGGCATGTCATTAAAAAATATTCTTCTTAATCCAAACATGTTAGTAGCAGACATCCGCCCATGTGTTTCTTTTTTTTAATGTCTATCTTCTTTTTAGATCATTGACATTCATGTGAACTCTCTCCGAATGTGTTAAATATAAGTACTGGTAATTATCCAACACTCGGCGTTGGCTTGACAAATGAGCGAATAATGAAATAGGGATTAACGGTAAACGTATCTGCCACTAATCATTGATAGTTGCAAGGTGATGACACGTTTTCGACCTTGTCTTGACAATGCAATCGTTATAATTTGTCTTCAGAGTGTTTCTAGAAGAAATTAGTCAAGGGGATCTCTATGTCACTAAAGAATTTTTTTTAAGATTTTCAAGAATTTTCTTTTGTTTAAATGTTCCACGAATAATCAACAAAAAATGTGGATAAAAATGTACTTTTTTGGTGATAAAAGTTCATGAGCTAACTTTAAGAATTTGAAACATTGATAAATTATAAACAACCGTTCTTGGTCAGCTTTTATATTTTTGAGATGACCATAAAAACAAATTGTTGCCAATCACATCAATTAACAATAATAACTGCCAAAAAACCCAACAATTGTTTGTCTATTGTTCGAAGTTGGAAAAACAACTGCATGTCTGTTAATTAGTTATCTGATTCACACATCTTTCAAAAGTTTTTGTTCACTTTATTATCTGGGTAAAATAGTTAATTGACTTGATTTGCGGCAGTTGAAATTATTGGCGTCAATATTTCTCTTCATTGTCTAGCACAATGTTGATAAATTTGTTGATTGTTAAATGAAAACTATTTGTGTTGTTATTACTTTCTTCGTTGAAAATATTATGGATCATGAAGAAAACCTCTGGCATAAGTTAATGTTTCGATAAGTGCCTTGTACAACAAATCTTAAAATTGCCATATGAATTATTATTTTTTGGACGCTAAAAGCCAACAAAAAGTAGAAAAAATGAAAATTTTTCAGAAGATTCGATTAGATATTATTCGCCGCTGGTATTGAACAACAGATCCTGCGTTAGTCAAAAATATTTGGATATGTGAAATTTGCAGCGAGTTGGAAGCTTATTTCGGTTTCTTTGAACGTTTTGGTTTTTAAAATCTTGAACCCTATGTGGATGAGGTACCAGAACAAATTGTCCGATCTCTACCATCTTCACAACAGATCTGGGGTTGATGGAAATAATATTGAGATTTACCAAGTCTGAATGGAATCGAATGTTAATTTCCCGTTTTATGAGCTTCACGATTATTTAAAATGTTGACTCTTTGTGGGGGAGGTACCAGAAGGAGTGAACCGATATATTCCATCTTCACACCAGACCATGGGTTAGTAAAAATATTGTGATGTATGTAAATTGAAGAGAACCGGATGCATATTTCGGATTTTATGATCGTTTTTGTTATTCAAAATGTTGACCCTTTGTGGGGGAGGCACCAGAAGGGATGGTCCGATCTCTACCATCTTTATAACAGATGTTGTGTTGATGGAAATATTGAGATGTGTCTAGTCTGAATGGAATTGGATATCAATTTCGTGTTTTATGAGCTCCATTAATATTCAAATTTTTGACCCTTTGTGGGAGAGGTATCAGAAGGAGTAAACTCATATATTCCATCTTCACACCAGATCATGGGGTAATTAAAATATTGAGATATGTGTAATTTGAAGACTATCGAAATCTTATTTAACATTTTATAAGAGTTAACATTTTACAAAATTTTGATGCTTTGTGTGGGTTGTACCTGATGGAGTGGACCGACATTGTTAATTTTCGGACCTGACGTAGCACTGACAAAAATATTGGGATTTACAAAGTTTGCACAAAATCGAATCGTACTCCACTGTTCTATGAAAATTATTTTCTGTGAAGTTAGACCGATATTCCCCATCTCCGAAATCGATCAAAGTTTGACAATAATATTACGATGTACCAAATTTGGATCAAATTGGATACTGCCTTCGAGAGTTATCATGTGCACCAGCCAGACAGACGGACGGAAGGACAACCCTAGATCGACTCCAAATGTTCTGAAACAGATTTGGTCTAAACACGTTATTTCGATAAGGCATATTTTGGCCGTATCAAATAATATAATATATACCCTCTGTAGCCATATGACTAAGGGTATAAAAATAACTGTTGAAAATTTGGCATGACCACAAAACCCTTTTCATGTTTTGCTGTACTGACCTATAATATTCATGCTAACTTGGAATTTTCGATACTACCGCCTTTGAAAATAGTAGGAAGTAATTATGTTTATCGAAGGTATTAACTACTTATCATTACTATCAGAGGAGATTTTTCTTATATGATACCTTGATACCTTTTTTATTTACATATGATAGTGTAACAATAATTATCAGATTTAAGTGGTATTCGGCTACTTATAAATATGTTTATCTGCTCAACGCCAAAATATATTCGCTAACAAAAATTCATAAATAAAATTTGGCCCAATAATAATGACGTAGATAAATAAAATAATCAATGTCTACCCATTGATGTATGGCAACAGAGAATAGAAAAGTGATAAAAATAAACAAAAACCAATGAAAATGTTATAAATGTTTCATTCGAAACAAAATAAGTTTTGTAGTTTGTGGCAATGTTTGTGCCAGATGGTCGATAGATGGTTGATGTAGCCATCTAACCTTGCACTTGAATATCTATTTATATAAACAATGAATAATTTATGATGATTTTCGTCATAAATAAACAAAATATGATAGATAATAAGGAAAGCACTAAGAATGAAACTCAAGAAAAAATACATTGTGCTAATTGCAAAACTAGGAAATGTTGAAAGGTTCAGGGTAAACGTTTAATAAAACTGCCAATGCAGACAAAATATTCTAATTATATGAAAATAATGGTTTAAAAAATTGGAATGTATTAATGCATATCAATTTATTTTATAATAATTACATTTATAAGTTTCCGCTACGTCGTCAGCGAAAAGTCATCAAAAAATTTTTTTTTTCAAATGTGGTATGTAAAGTTCGTAATGGGAACTACAGTCTGTGCCAGAAAATTGTGTATTAAGGTCCAGGTCTTGGTATATGCCCCATATATCAGTACCTCCCTATATTCGGTATTTTGACGATTTTAGGTACAATACTCACCGAAATTGTTTGAGATGTCATATTTGAAGTTCGTAATGGATGCTACAGCCTGTAACAGAAAATTGTCAATGCAGGTCCAGGTTTTCATATAGCTCCGATATAGCGGTACCTCCCTATATACGATATTTTCATGATTTTAGCTACATTATTCACCGTTTATTTCAAGATTCGAATTTGAATATGGTAATGGCTTATGACAAACAAAGCCTATGTAGAGACCCCAATGTAAAGGCTATATTCGGTATTTTTAATATTTTATCTGAGTTTTTAACGGATTTTATTTTTTGAAAATCTCTAAATTCGTTCGGTATTCAAAATTCGTCCCGGCCGAACTTATTGCTTTTTAACTTGTTCATTTTGAAGTTACCCGAGGAGGACATTAGTAAATCATGGAACAATGGACCTGTATCTAATTTTTCTCTCCATACATCCTAGAAGCCAATAATGATCTGAATATATAATTTTAAAATTTCAACTCTGTTATTTTCCTCATTACCAAATTTGGTACCATTTTGAAAGCATATCAAAACAATTGACATCTCTATTTCCCATTTCCAAAACCACTACCAAACCTTAACCACAGACACCAACAGTGATATCTATATAGAATCTCAGAATTAGAGCTCTATTTTTTCACCTAATATGAAATATTGTACCATTTAGAACTTTTTGTACAATTATAGTACATATTTTCAAATCTACATACAAAATCTCGCTTCCACATATTAACAGAGAGCTCAATACAAAATTTGAGGATTTCAGCCTTATCCCTTCACCCAATACCAAGTATAGTGCGATTTTGTACTTTTCGTACAAATATAGGACGCATTTCCAAACCACCGCCAAGTATCAAACACAGATACCATCAGTAATCTGATTTTTGAATTTTATCAACACTCCTTCAACTAATATCAAATATAGTACCATTTAGTAGTATTCTCTAAATATTTTTGAATTTTATCACTATCCCTTCAATTAATACCATTCAGTACTTTTCGTGCAATTATATTACACACTTCCGAAACCACCTGCTTACGTTTAGGCTAGATATGAGCAGCGACCCTAACACCAAATTTCAGATTTCAAGCATTATCTGTTTACCCAGTACCAAATTGAACCAAATATGGTACTATTTAGTACTTGTGTGGGCACTCGTAGTACATATTTCCATACCCACCTCTTTAAAACAAACCTACCACCAACAGGGACCCCAATACAAAATTGCAAAATTCCAGCTTCATCCTAAACCAAAAAACAAAATTGTACCAAATTCAGTGCACTTTAGTACAAATTTTCATAACTACCTAAAGCATATAGTCCAAGAGAAATCTTATTTTCAATTTTTTGGATTCTAACTCTATCGGTTCACCTAAAATTTAAATTGTACCGAATTTAGTACCATTTAGTACACAAAAATACGAATTTCCTCCGTCCTAGAATGCAATAGTAATCTTATTTTCAAATTTCAAAATTCCAGCTCTATCGGTTCACCCAAATCGAAATTGCACCAAATTTGGTACCGTTTAGTACTCATAAGTACTAATTTCGAAAAATTACTCAATACATCAATCTTACAATCCGCCAGTAATGTTATTTTCAAATTCCTTCTCCCAAATTCAAATTGTGCAAAATTTTGTACCGTTTAGTACCTATCGTATACATGAGTACACACTTCCAAAACCACCTCCTTACAACGACTGTACTCCTTGATTCCCATTCCCATGATACGAAGTGGTACCGAGTATAGTACATTTTAGTACTTTTCGTACACTTGTAATGCGATTTTCCAAAAACCCTTTGGTACATCTCTTATACACTCCATTAGAGACCTTCATTCCAAATTTTCTAGCTTTACTGCATCCTCATATATAAAATATACCATATTTCGTATAATTTAATACTTTTCGTACAGTTCTAGTACGAGTTTCCAAAAACCAAGCCTTATCTGAACCCTTGGGATCAAGAGTGACTCTCAAGAATATTTCAAGATTCTAGCTTCAGCCGTTTCGTCTGGGCGTTGATGAATCGTTTTTTATTAATTTATATATACCAATGGCTTTAGAGTACATCAATATCACATTGGCAATAAAGATATTTTTTTTAAGTTCATTAAATTAACCCATAAACAATCTTTTCTTAAAACAAAATTTGCTGAGCTAATCGTTTTTAATGCCAAGAACATTCAAAACACAAGTTCTATGACATTGTCATTACAACAATAACTACAGCCACAAAAAAGACTTACAATCCACCCTGGCAAAGTTCTCATCAAGTTCAAGGCAATTCATGTTTTGATTTTTCCACATATCATTTTGCACATTCACTTATTACGAGCTTGGAAGTTCGTCGTCTATTTGATTTGAGATTTCCATGACATGACATTTTATGACAGTATTTGTAAGGCATCAACGAAGATGTGTCACATTCATATTCAACGACATTTTCAAAATGTGTCATTGAGTTGAATAAATATTTATTTATTCTCTATTGACTTTGTACATTCAGCGGTTGATATTTTGTCACTTTAAGACATTATTTCGGAATGTCAGCAAATTCGATGGAAGATAATTGTTTTGAGGTTTTTAAAGGGTGTGTATGTGCTTTCTATTCAAATTCTAAGACTACTGTTGACTAGACAGAAGACCTTAATGAGGGGGAATTAGAAAGAAGGGAAAACGAGATTCACTGAGTCTTTTAGTCCAAACTTGTAATATTTATTTCAAATTTGATTAGATTGGATTCATGGATGGGCTTTTCACACAGACGTCCAAATACCAAAAAGGGTATGGAAAGAACACAAAACGTGCCTCATTTAACTAAAGGCTTTAGACCCTAGGTCTCTTTGGACAATATCGCTTTCAAGGCATTTAAAGTCGATCTAGGGAGTGTTCGCTTATCTGCTTGTCTGACTGGATGGTGCTCACGATAAATATCGAAGGGAGTATCCAATTTGGTCCAATCTTGGTACGTCGTAATATCATAATCAAACTTAGATCGAGTTCGGAGATGGGCAATATGCCCATCTTGTACCTTCCCTCCTTCTTGTACCTCCCCCACATATGGTAAAAGTTGTCAAAGAAAATGTTTTACTGCATGGAAAGAGAGAAGATAATTAGATTTCATTCCAACTTTGTAAATCTTAATATTTGCATCAGTCCTATATCAGGTGCAAAAATGGGCAATATTCGATCACTCCATCAAGTACCTCCCCCATAAAGTGTCTTAATTTTGAATAATCATAACTCTTATAAAATGTGATGTAAGTCTCTGATTGTCTTAAAATAACACTCGTCACAATATTTTTACTAGCCCATTTTTTTAGTCTGGGGTTAAGATGGAATATATCGGTCCACTCTTTCTGGTTCCTCCCCCACAAAGGGTCAAAATGTTGAATATTCACGCTAAATTAACATTCCATTCCATTCAGACTTGGCACACCTCAATATTTCCATAAACAGAAGAGCTGTTATAAAGATGGTAGAGATCGGACCATATCTTCTGGTACCTCCCCCACAAAGGGTCAACATTTTGAATAACCAAAACGATCACAAAATCCGAAACAAACATCCGATTCCCTTCAAATTGTTACTAACAGAATATCTGCTGTGAAAATGGCATATATCGGCACACTCTTTTCCATACTTGCCCCACAAAGGGTCACAATTTCCAATAATTATATCTATCATAATTGTGAAACAAGACCGCGATTCTATACAACTAGATATATATTAATATTTCCCTTAGTCAGAAAACTTATATGAATATGTAATTAATCGAAATTTATGATTTCGTAGTAGACGATATAGTCCAAACATGACACGTTTTAATATTTATATCAGACTTAGGTCACAAACGTATTGGAAAATATTGGCCATCTGCTTCGAAACCTCCTCCATAAATGGTCAACAGTAAGAATAATCACAACACAGTCCGGGGGTGTACATCTGTCGGCAAAACCGACTGACGCTATTTAACTTCTTTTAAATATTGTTAATTTCTACATTTCAATTCCCACTGCGAAATAATATATCAGTACTCATTAAAGGATACATTTATAAAAATGTTGCTTTAATTTTATATAGTGATTTCATAATACTCTCACATTGAAGCGGTGCGGTGTAGTGCACAAAATCAAGTTCTTCCCTCAATCCATGTCCATGTCAGTTCTTATGAATATTCCATTATAATTTAATGATAAGGTTAATGACAATTTTTATTTCCATTTGCATGAAAGTAATTTTACACTTTGCCGTAAGAAACGAGATTTCATATCAAGTGTAATTAGGATATCTGCACTTCATTTGATTGCTTCTAAAAATCTCTTGGAATTCTCGCCGAAAACACTCAAACGTGCCTTTAAGTAGACGCTGGGAATGGAATGAAATGGAATTGTCAGCAACTAATTTGCCTATCATAAAAACCAGAGATTATTTGCTTTTGTGTTTTTTTTTTGTTAGTTTTTCGTTTTTTCTTCATTTCAAAAGCAAAATAATTGAATGGTGGAACTGCAGCAAAAAGGCCAATTACCTTACCAATGATTACAAGTAAAGTTCAATGTATGAGCATTTGAAGGAAATTCCCATTTCAAATAAAATAGAATAAGACACAGAATAATGTGAACAAAGCATAGAGGAGAAAAGTAAATATGAAAACGAAATGAATGAAATTACAATTTTGACTTAAGTGGTTGAAATGAAAATAAGTTTTCTGGCTATTAAGCCAAAAGCAGCTAATAAGAATGCTTGACATGAATGTACTTGGTCAAACTTTAATAGACAAGTTTACTCCATGATGTTTGAAAATAAGTTACCTTTGGAAACTATGCAGACATTTTCAATAAGATTTTCGTTTTCTCTTTATCACATTTTTGCCTATAACCTGGGAAATAGTGGGCTGAGCATCTTATATCACACATATTATTGCTTCAAATTTTCTTCTATTTCAATTGAGTTTTTATAAACAAAAAATGTTGAGAAGTCATATGAAAAGAATAGAAATTGAGAAATAGTCTCACAATCAAAGTGTATTTTTAATTATCGGCACACTTGACTTGACATTTCTTATTGTCCCCTTAAAAACAATCATCAACAAATTGTGTCAAATTGTCCAGAAACTTCATTCTGTAAATGGCACTTTAATTGACTATTGTTTTTGGTAGAAGGAAAGTTTTTGTTAGTAAAGTCATTCATAAATATTAATAATCAATATAGTATTTGAAGGAAAATTGAATAAAGTGACGACATGAAACAATGGAAAATGAAGATAAGGCTATAATCGGCGGGGCTGGTCACAAGAGCGAAACAACTGCTTCTCTTTCTATGCGAAGATATAATATTTTCAAATTTGTTTTTTACAGACACAACCACATCATTTACATGCCAGAAATCATTGACTTTTCAAACATTCATTTCTTATTGGCAAATTGCAAAAAGTGACAAACAATCAATTTAATCCGCAACACAAAGGCTTCGAACCGTTAAGCAAGTACACCACCAAATCCAAGGCAACCATCCGTTATTGAAAACGGGGAAAAAATGCCATGATTTATGGGGCTGATACGAAGCATATTCCCAGAAAAATGGTAAGAAAGATTTTTTTTAAAGAAATTCATGATTTATGGCTTTGTTATGATAAATAATTCAATATTCATTTTGGTGGAAAATTAAGTAGTTATCACACAGAGTCACATTTGGCAATGTCGTTGTGATTATGAGCTAAGAATATCAGCGATATGAAACATACATATTTTTATGGTAACTAAAACTGACATATTTTGCAAAAAAGGCAACATCACAGTTATTAGAAAAACATTTAAAAATAAGCATTATTTCAATATATGAACATGTTGGAATTTTAAAAACATAAGTATCTACGTACCAACTAAGCTATTTCGAAATTGAAATGTCTAGCTCCAATTTTGTTATGACTATATGTTTCATGTAGCATTATTTGAAATGAACGATATTTTTAAATTCAAAATAACAGCTTTTTATTTTAAAAATTAAGTTGCTTTTAATAAAGCTATATCTAGGGTGAGATAAAAAAAATGCAACCAACTTCAGACTGCTGTCATTTCTAAGCCACTCGTCCGACAGCTGTTAAAATTACTCTAGTGACAGCTCATTATAATGTTAACAAGGGTTCAAAAGCATTTTGGTAAGAATTTTCCAGAAAAAAAGTTATTCGTGACGTAATTCAAGCGTGATATTGTGATTTCTTTATATTTTGCTGGAAAACCACAAATGGATATCGTTAGAGCCCCCCAGCATTTAAATGTGAATAAATCTTTTGTGTCTCGTACCATCGCTCGTTACTGTAATACTGGTAGCGTAGCCCGACGTCAAGGAAGTGGATGGAAGAAAACGACATTAGCAGAAATGGTTAGAAAAGAAGCGACTTGATCGAAACCCGTGTAGCAGTGGCCGCAGCTGAACATATCGAAATATTCCATTCGGCAAATATTGAAATATGAGCTCCGGGCAAAGCCATTGAAATTCCAAAAAGTGCAAGAATTTACACCACAACAGAAAGAAAATAGACTCAAAAGAGCTAAAGAGTTGCTTCGCTTGGCCGAATGTGGTGAACTGGCGTATTTGGTTTTCTCCGATGAGAAAACATTCATTGTCCTGCAGTTTGTAAACGAACAAAATGATCGTGTTTTATTATCTGGAGGGTGTATTAAAGCTTGGTGTGGGCCACCAAGACATGGTCGCTCTCCGCTCGTACTAATCGACAGTGGCATCAGAATTAATGTCGAATATTATCGCGAAAATATTATGGAGGGTGTACTAAACCCTTGGGCGCCCAAACATTTATGGCCGCAGATTATTGTGTCTGAAGTATTTTGGAAAGAAAAGTTGGCACTGAAAAATACCAAAGTGTCGATCATCTCAAGCAAGCGCTCCGCCGGAAATGGGCCAAAATACGGCAGAGCAACATTCGGGCAGCGTGTGATGTTTTCATTGGCCGTTTGAAGGCCACAATTCGTGCCAAAGGTGACCAATTCAAACAAATCTAAACTTATTCTAAAATTTGATGCTATTTCCCACATTTTGTGATTTCATTCAATAAAATTTAAAAATTATGGCGTTTGACTTTGTTGTTGGGCTTTACCAAAACGTTGTATATACCAAAATGTAAATGATTCTTATACCTATAGTAACCATAAGTACCACTTTGTACTTTTAGTACCCTATATTATATGCTTTTCCACTCATAGTTATCTTAGTAAAAGAATTCTTAAGTCCAGTTCCACTCACACACTTCATGCCAAAATTTAGTGCCATTTTGTACCAAATGGAGCAGATTGGTACACTTAAGTACCCATTTTCAAAACCACATACTTATACGAATCGTACTTAATTGAGCCCACTATGTAGCATTGTTGATCTTTTCGCATATTTAAAGTTCGAATTTCCAAAAAACCTTTGGTGGTCCTATGCTACCCTAATCTGGCACTCCTAATTGCAAATTTCAGAACTAAAGCTCTATCCGTTCGCCTAGTACACATTTTATATTATATATTTTATATTTAGTTCCTTTAAGTACCTTTCGTACATTTTTGTTTATCATAGACAAATCTACGTATATGTGTTTAGAAGTCTAACATCTCCCAATCGCTTGATATTAACACGACTATGAATAATTTCTTTTTGAAATATTCTATTAGGATAATTAAAAAAAAAAAAAAAAAAAAAAAAAACATATCATGCACCTCCGTCCTAGCATCAATCACTTCGTCTGCTAATAGAAACGATCTTTTGCAGGGTCATCAAACTAAGCTTAGCAAATATTATCACTCAGACGGACGTTGTTTCATGGAATTGAAATGTCCTAAAAAGGTGATTTTGGCCACAGGACACATTGAATCTTAAGCTTTAAGTACATTTTAGCCACATGAATTATAGGCACAATGCAAGGGCGTTTTTTAATTAATAGTTCACGATTGTATATATGAATCCTTATTCATAAACGCATTTCATTAAAAGTGCATTCTACACTTTGCACTTGAAATGTCTCTTTTAATTAAGTAAAAAATGAGTAAGGAATAAAATTTCACTCTTCAATCATTTGTTCACATTCGAGGTCAGGTTCATTTAACCTGTTCGAATTATGGCTGCAAATATGTTCGGATGTCATACGTGCACAGCATTGCCAGTCCTTCTCCGGCAGATCAGTTAATTAAAAAACACACAAAGTTCTATGCTTCATTTGACTATGTCAAGTATTTGGCATTGTTTTTTAATGGAAAATTCCATTAAAACCAGACACAACCGTTCATCCTTTGTACTGGGTTAATGTCAGCACAGATATGTATGCTTATATTTTACATTGTTGGAAAGGAGGAATTGACATGTAAAGAATTGTTGATAATTTCTAAATAATTCAACTTAGATACTTAGAGGTATTGAGGTCGTTGTGTTTTTTTTTACCAAAAGCAATTGAAACAATCAAAGTATAAGGTAGGTAGTTTTATCCTTTATTGCACCCAATGACAGATTCTTTATTCACTTGTTAACCAATCACATTCAGTATTTAAACAAGTAAAAAAGCATTCAGTTCGGCCGGGTCAAACTACACCATTTGGAACGAATTAGGAAATTGTCAAAAAAATAAAATCCATTAAAATTCTGTTAAAATCTTAAAATACGAATATCGGAACTTGCTGATATATGGGGGATATACGATATTGTGGACCTATATAGACAATTCTATTTCAGGGGGTAAAGTACTCACAAGAAACTCAGGCAATTCCATTGAAAAATGTGGCTAAAATGATCAAAATACCTATTATCGGGGGTATCGTGTATGGGGGCTTATACTATACATGGACCTATATATAATTCTGTTTTAGGCGGTAAAGTAATCACAGGGAACTCCTGGTGTAGAATTTTAGAAAATTCCATTGAAAAATGTATCTAAAATCATCAAAATACCGAATATCAATTCGTTTTGACTGTAGCGTGATTACAACGGACTGACAGACGGACAGGGCTAAGTCGTCTTAGAATTTTACGCTGATGAAGAATTATATATACTTTGTTGAGTCTAAAATTATTATTCGATGAGTTACAAACAGAATGCCGAACTTAATATACTCTCCATGCTATGTATGGTGGAGAGTATAAAAATTCCCTTAAAATTCCCGAAATCGTGAATGGCAAACATTTCTTTTATTAATTTTCAAACTTCTGGCGAAAAATATTTACATTTCAACATTGAAAAATCACGTGAGCGGCACCAATCCACTCAAACAAGTTCACTACCCGCAATTTCATTTGAACTCACACACCTTCTTTACCCTTTTTCAAACTTGTCAGTTCAAATAAAAAGATGAATATTCTTATTATTTTCTTAACATTTTTCTGAACTCTTAATATCAAAAACACACCTATTCCATTTGTGAGAATAAAAAGAATTCAAAACAATTCTTAGCAAGCATTTTTCAATTCAACGAAATTGTTTACAAACGAATTCATCTTTTGAAGAAAACTTATTTTTAAATGCTGAGCAGCAAAGCCAAGCCTTTGGGGGTTTATTCCTCTTCACAAGTTGCATTGTTAAAATGTGTATGAGTGATACAAAATGCTCGGAATGCGGTAAATTCCTTTGTAGAAATTATTCTAGGAAGTTTTTTGCATTATAATCTATATTGCAAAAGTCGTAATGAAAGATAATTTTAATTTTGAAGTTACAAATAATTATAATTTAACAGCATAGTAACACAATAACAGATCTCAAGAGAATAATTATAAAGTTTTTTAGAAGTATTCCCTATTGCTGATTTTGTTATTTAAATTCCTTTCCGCCAGATATGGAATTTCTTTATAACATGCTCGAAAGTCTAACACACCAATGACAGAAAATATGGTAGGACAAATTCTAAATCTTTAGAAACCTTGAAACGAATGGGATATACCGACTATACCAAATAGTGCACCCTACACATAAGTTTTTTTTTTTTATAACCTCCACCATTGTATGAAGGTTATATTAAGTTTGTCAATCCGTTTGTCACACCTCGAAATATATTTTAGACACCACAAAGTACAGGGTTGCCCATATTCGATGGACCCATCTGGCAACGCCATAACTTTTGACAGAGATGTCACATCGCTTAATGACATACCGCGTTTGAAGCGTCAGTCCAAGCAGATTTTTACCATGAACCAAAACACGCCACGCGAGCGCCCTGAAGTAGTTGAAATTTACATTCAACAGAAGAAGTCAATTGTGAAACTCAACGTGCTTTAAAAACATTAAAAAATGTGAGAAGTGCAAGAACACCATTAAGCGTTTATACGAAAATTTTCGACTGGTAAGGCTCTTTCTAATCCGAAGAGGCCATATAAAAGTCGACCAAGTCAGTGTTGAGAGGTCCCCAAGAACATTCCAAAAACGCCGTTCTCAGCAGTTACAACGGATTATTCGCATTGATTTGCATTTGTTCCCGTACAAAATTGAATTGACGCAAAGAATGTTGCCTGCGGACAAGGCTCGTCGATTGGAATGGGCCCAAGGTCCGTCGACTATGGGCAACCCTGTAGTTGTTGGGTATTAAGCGATATATAGCAAAACAGTTACAATATATACATATGTAAAAGAAGAAGATCTTAGTTATTTCTCCTTATAAGTCAAGAACCGCTGGACAGATTTTCACAATTCTCTTCAATCCGGAATGGTTTCTTACCAGAAAAGGATAATATCTAAAAAAGTCGCGTAAAAATATGGCACTAAAAAAGTGAATGTTTTTTGTAACATTTTTTTCAATTTGACTATAATATATCTACTAGCTGAACCCGGTGCGCTTCGCTACACCTTTTGATTTTATATGCATTCAAAATTTTATTTACCAATATATGTTGGATAAAGAAAAACAAATTTAAAAATTAAAAAAAAAATATTGCACTAATTTAATGCGTTTAATAAACAAAGCAGTAAACATGACATGCATACACGAAGGGTTTTGTCCTTTGGATTTATTATTCATAGCAAATACCAAGCCTGCAGGAACTGCAATTTTTTTTAAGTAGAGTGGCATTTCTATTGCAATTAGTGAATTCGAGATAGCAACATACTTCGCCGTATAAGCGTATTTCAAATAAATGTTGTGTTCTTTTTTAGTGTTAGCCTAAGGGCGTTGTGGGTCAATGGTTCTTATTAAATCATATCCCAATCTGATCCGATTTAAATATAATTTAAAAAAAAAAATTACTTTTACACCAAACTCCGCCACACCTTTCTAATTTCATTGAATTGGTGCGTCAAATATGTGAAATCGGCCGAGAATATATATATATGGGAGCTATATCCAAATCTTAACTAATTTCGACATCATCACATTTATTATTATAACCAAATTCCGCCACACATTCTGAATTTCATTGGAATCGGTCATATATATCGGTTTGGTGCCTAATATGTATGAAATCTGCCGAAATATATATGTTAGCTATATCCAAACCTCAACTGATTTCAATATAATTTGGCAATTTTTGCTGGTGCCAGATTTTGTCTTTCTCCCTTGAGGTGCATCAAATATGTGAAATCGGCCTGAGTATATATATGGGAGCTATCATCACATCTGAGCGTATTTGAATATAATTTTCAAATTTATTTTTGTACCAAATTTAGCCACTCATGCCGAATTTCGTTGGAATCGGAAATACGTATCGTGTTTTGTGCATCAAATATGTGAAATCGGCGGAGAATATATATTTTGGAGCTATATCCAAATCTGAACCGATTTTAATATAATTTGACCAATTTATTTTCTAATCAAAATCCCGTTACATATTCCAAATTCTTTGGAATCGAACATACATATCGTGTATGGTGCATAAAATACATGAAATCGGTCGAAAATATATATGAGAGCTATATCCAAATCTGAACCGATTTTAATATAATTTGGACAAATGTTTATTTGTTTTAATTTCCGCTACACATTCCAAATTTCATTGAAATTAGAGATACAGGCGTGTTTGGTGCATCAAATACATGAAATCGGTCGAAATATATATGGGAGCTATATCCAAATCTGAAACCGATTTCAATTTAATTGACAATTCATTTTGGCTCCCAATTCCGTTACTTATTTTAAATTTCATTACAATTGGAAATACATATCGTGTTTGGTCCACCAAATACATGAAATCGGCCGAAATGTATATGGGAGCTATATCCACATCCGAACAGATTTCAATATAATTGGGAAATCAATATTTTAGATAAAACCTATCACACGTTTCAAATTTCATTGAAATTGGGAATACATAGCGTGTTTGGTGCATCAAATGCTTGAAATCGGCCGAAAATATATATGGGAGCTATATCCAAATCTGAACCGATTTCAATATAATTTGACAAATTTATTTTCGGATTAAATCCCGTCACACATTCCAAATTTCATTGGAATCGAACATTCATATTGTGTTTGAGGCATCAAATGAACGAATCGGTCGAAATATATATGG